>NC_139220.1:77084332-77291832 GCF_055691185.1 Crinia signifera | reverse complement strand
GTTCTCAATCTCCAACATGTGTCTATAATGTTATGGGGACACATTAATATACTTACACAGTTTCCGCCATCTACTCCATTTCGGTTAGCGGATGCTTTCCCACACCCACTGATACTTTCTGTTAAGTTATATAGATTAACTTGTGGCCCAATTGTTATCTCTGGTGTCTATATAAGGTTATAGGCCAAGGCGACTTAACAAATACAATTGTTTAAAGTTCGTAAGTTTTTCAAAGGTTCCACGTCATATTATATTATGGCTTCTTGTCTCTACATGGTATTTTCACATTTTGCCATCTATTTATTTTCAGGAAACCTAAATGTTAGTAAGATTTTATGACCTTTACATTTCTGCTCTGCCCCGGTAAATCCCTGGTACAGAGTTCTAGATGCTGAGGTGGAAAATGGATATTTTGAAACATACTACTATTTTGCCTGTGTCTATAAAAAGTATTTTTTTCTTCTCTCTTTAGTACTTTATTAGTGTACTGTAAATGAAGTTGTATTTGTTCTGTATTGTAATAACTTCTTAGCATCATAATCTTGATGTTAATTTTCTTCCATATTTTTATTCTGTATGTTTTGGAAATAATAAAAACATTAATAAAAATATAGTAATTTGTATAGTAAAATCTTTATGAGATGATCAGCAAAACACATTTCATCAGTCCACCACTATGCTATACTGAGACTTTATAAATACATTGGGAAACCTTGAAAACCATCACCAGTGTTTTTTTGTTTTTTTTTAGTGAAGGAGAATTATTTTTGCTAGTAAATGAAACATTCATAATCCTCCACATCTGACATGTGACATCGGCTCTAGTTTATCATCTACTCATCATCCTAAAGAGTGATGCACAAAGCTGCAGCAGCAAACTTTCAATTTCTGGAGTTCTATATTTGATTACTGACCTCATCATAAAATGTCTGCACTACTGATATTCCTCCACTGAAATATTAGTAATACCTCATCCTTATCCCAGTGGTATAGTCCAACCTGTTTATTAGCAATAGAGACTTTCAGTTTACTAGCTGACTAGTGGTTCTTTCAGATGCACCTTACATACTTCCCTTTAATCCTACAGTTAATGTTTTATTCTGTAACCACACTTTACTATTTTCATGTTTATATTCATACTCTTTAAGTCTTATTTCAGAACTTGGAATGTAACACTCAAGCCATGTACACACACATCGATTTGCTTTTGATTCGATGTTAGATTCGATTTTCCATTTGATTTGGCATTAGATCTGTACTTTTGCATTAGATATCGACTTTGATATCGAATTCAATATACATTCATGGTGCATTGTACACATTCAGTTTACTAGATCGAATTTGATATTTCCTTGGCTGCACAGTAGATTTTTCCGAAAGTGACACAAAAACCATTCGATTTCATTTAGGATTCGATTTTGCTTCTATAAGCAAAATCGAATCGAAAATTGGTAAAAATCGATGCATGTGTACAGGGCTTATCACAGTTACTATACACTGTATATGTTACAGTATTTATGAATTGATTGCTTTACCAACATAGGAAATGATTTGTTTATTATACATTTTCTTGTACCGTCCTTGTTTTAGTTTATTTCAGTGGTTCACAAACTTTCTTATATAATGTAACTATATCACCATTTTTTTGCAACTGCCCTAACATAAACGTTTTTTATTAATACATTTAAAAAAAAATATTGAAATAAATAATTTATATGTTACGATGTTATGTGTTGTACAGTATACAGTGGTTCTTCTGATTGTTTTATGATTGGCAGCCACTATCACGGATACCACTTTTACCATAACTATTTTGATTTGGTCCTTTACCACCAACCTGAAGCACCTCTGCGACAGCCTTGCAGCACAACGAAAATAAAAATTTTGGTTTAGTGTGAAATGTGAAGAAAACTAACACATTTGAAAGCTTCAAAGCATTTATCTTCACAAAGATTTTAAAATTCATTGATTTAAAATTTAATTCAGTATTCTATCATCAGATTTGGGCATTTTTGTAACTGATTTCTAAGATAATTATGATAATAATGATTGCTAATTAATTAGTATTAATTAATTAATTTGAAACCTTAGTCTTTATTCCAGGTAATCAATGTAGTAACATGTATATCATGTATATTGCTATTTTCCATAAATAATTAGCAATTCATGTCTGCTATCAGAAAAAATTGTAAAATATAAATAATAATTAAAGGAACAAAAACTACAAATTTTCAAGTAATTATTTTTGATTCACTTTTTCTGTAATTGGCTCATCCACTGTACTTCACTGGAAATGATTGGCACTTCTACTATTAAATGTATTTTTTGTAATATTAAGCCTGAAAATGTTTAAATAGGGAAAAATTTCCTTAAAGTGAATTTTGTCTTGACTGCTTATAGATCACTGTACAAATAACTGTGGAAAATATATCATATCATAATACCATTCATGTACCATAGCATGCTTTGCTAATATAAGGAAACATCAAGTCATGTGCATTTCCCCCCCAAAAAAACGTAATTATCATTTTGAACATGAATGAGCCTTTTTCTACTAAATATAAAATTGAAGAAGTCTATGCATACCGTGAACACCATAGAAATGAATTACTTATATAGAACATGTAACAGCTCTTCTGTCAGCATCACAGAATTAGAGGCTCTTTGATATATGTCCTCACAGTGGGACATGAAGTGGATAATGGAGAAAAAGAGATTGACCTGAGAAGAAAAAACAGTACTGTATTACAGATTTGTGACAGTATATGAAGAAACATACTTACCTAGCCTCCATTTTGCAGGAGACTCCCTGAAATAGCAGCAATCTCCCTCTCTCCCTCATTAGTCTAGCAATCTCCCTCATTTCACCTAGCCCACATTAGACTGTTACATTTTTTGGGGGGAAAAATGAATGATAGATACATTTACATTGAATCATCAGCACCATTTCCTAGCACTTTAGTAAGTATAGTAGCTCTTACTAACTGCTTTGGGGCTCATCTACATTGGATATCAGTAATTATAAAAGATTCCTCTCAGATGTAGCAGTACACACCCACGCTAGGTGCCATGTTCACAATCTCTTTTCACAATCTCTCCATATATGGAATTAGACACACCCTTTTGGTGGAACATGACATGCCTTGCAAAATTCTACTACCAACTATAATATCTCTGAAACTAGTTTTTAAAAGTACAGTAGGAAAGTATGGTATGAAACAACTACATGAGTAAGCATTTCCTCCAGTTTCCTGCAGGAAACTATTATAGGATGGTCATTTGAAAATAATGTAAAGTAAGGTACATTAAATCATTGAATCGGCCTCATTCTGAGTTGCATGCAGTCGCAATACTGAACACAATGTATTTCTAATGTGCAAGTCTAAAGGTGGGCACACACTACCATACATAATCCAAACTTGCACTCTGTGATCTGTGTGTACCACCATCGTCAGATGAATTGGGTGGTCACATCTTCCGATCTAATGTGTATTATATCAGATGGGACTAGATACTACACATCAGATGTGATGATGTGACAGATGATGCAATGTAGTTACATTTATTGGGGAAACCAGTGACCTGCAACAAGTATGAAAAAGGTATTTAATTAAATAGCTTTTTCCCCAAGCTGGGAATCAAGGGTAAAACCCAGGCATTCTAGCCACATTATATCACCAATGGTTCCTTCTCATGTGGACTTTTCCACAGAGATCCCGAAGCTGCATGGAAAAGTCTACCTATAGAGTTTAACGCAAGGTTAATTGAATACCTTTATAAGGCTAATTAGCTGCATGGTAATCTGCCTTCGCTAATTGGTTCCCCATATGCATGTAATTATATATCATGTAATTTTATGGATGAACGCTCAGTGAATTTGCCATTGCAATATTTTAGTACATCACATTGTTTCACCTCTGGGTTGGAAGATTGATGAGATGTGTACCCAGTTTTAGGTGTATCATATATGCATCCCAACTGAGTCACAGTACTGATTCTCCATAGGGAGCATAGCTATTTACAATAGCTTTAAGATGCATTGACAACATGGGGTGGGAGATACTTTAGACATTTAAGGCCCTCTCTTGCTGCCACATGCTCAGTGGATGTGAATCATACATTATGAGTAAAACAAATTGGACCAATAATTGGAACACTTTTTCAGTTTAAAAGCAATGAAAGAATATAAATATAAAGCATAAGCAACACCACCAATAAACAGGAAACAAATAGCACCAATAAACAGGAAACATATAGGGGCAGATTTACTAAAGTGGTGATGTTGCCCATAACAACCAATCAAATTCTGTCAAACATTTTCCAGGATGCAACAGAGAAAAAAGATACAACGATAGAAAGAATCTGATTGGTAGCTATGGGCAACATTGCCTAGTTTCAGTTTTAGTAAATTTACCCATTAATAAATCAGTAGAAATCAGTAATTGTGCTTCTGTATAGAAATCATTTGGGGTGCTCACTTCATTATTATAACTTTAGTATTAATATGGCCACAGTATTAATCTTTGTATTGATCATTTCGAATAAAGTGTGGTATTCACAATAAATATTTGCCTAAAATCGACTTTTCTACAACAGTTCTAACATAATTAATATGGGAATAAATCTCTATGAACAGTAAATGAATGCTCATGAGACTACTATTGAATTGAATATTTATCTCCACCTAAATGATAGCCAGTCTGCCAATCCTAAAAGGTTTTTACACTGCTCAGGCATTTTAGTATAAAATGTAAGAGAGGTTTTCTTTATATTCCTGATTAATTGACAGAATGTAGTTTAACGTATCTTATTTGTGTGACACATACCTTGTAGTTAAAATCATGCAGTTTTGTGTAGTTTGAACTCTAGTAATTTGCTTGATTTATCCCTTGGAGTGCCACGTTGCTGTGAGAGATGTGCAAAATATCCACCAAAAATGATAGCCTTGCTCACAGCAACTGTTTTTTTCAGGCACAATATTTAACAGCACTTCAACGAATTGACTTTGGATTATTTGCCGGCAATGACTAAAGTGATGCTTATTCCTCAACTAAGGCTCAGCCATTTTTAGCGGATATTTTGCACATCTCACAGATATGTTGGCACTCAAAGGGTTAAGAACTGCACAAAGCGGTTGAAAATATGCAGCTTGAACATGCCATTAGTCTGTATTTCTATTAGATCTGCTCTATATTTATGAGTGTAATGATATTCAGGCAGTACGGATGGTGTAATGGTTAGCATTACTGCCTCACAGTATTGAGGTCATGGGTTTGATTCCCACCATTGCCCTAACTGTGCGCAGTTTAGTATTCTCCCCGTACTTGCATGGGTGTCCTCCGTGTACTCTGGTTTCCTCCCACAATCCAAAAATATACTGGTAGGTTATTTGGCTCCTAACCAAATTAACCCTAGAATAAATGTGTGTGCGTGTACATGTGGTAGGGAATATAGATTGTAAGCTCCACTGGTGCAGAGACTGATGTGAATGTTCAAATATTCTCTGTAAAGTGCTGCAGAATATGATGTTTATATGTTTATATATAATAAACAGTTAATAAATATATAAAAATAATAAATATTCACAATTACAGATAGCATCCAAGTGACCCCATTTACAGTAAAGGTGGCATTCCAATGACTGCCATACAGAAAAGAAAGAATAAAGCTGTACTGTAAGTTATAGTGAGCATTTTATTGACTGCTATACATAACATTGAGTATCCAAGTGACCACCAAACAGACAGCATCCCAATGAACAAAATATAGTATAGACAACATCCCAGTAAGTTTATTTCAGTATAGACAGCATCCAATTGACTACCATAAAATACAGCTTATTAGAAGATTTATGCTTATTTTTGCTAGACAGAGCTGATGGATGCTAGTTTATTCTTGTATATTTTGACTCCTAATACAGTGACTTTGCCTAGTTTGTGAAAATATATTTGTGTATTATTTATATTATTTCAATTGCCAAAAATTGTAATGACACTTTTTATCTACATTTTTTACTATATTTGCAGAAAGTCACTTTAGTAAATAGTTTTCAGAGCATTTTGTTTTAAATATGTCTGACTTTCTGTTATTTTGGTATTTTTCTCTATCAGAGATTGGAAAGTTAAGGTATGCTTTTAAAAGATAGAATAGAAAATAAAAACCAGCAACAAAATGAAGGTCTTAGCCAAAGACCTAAAAGTAAGAGAAATGCTTTGTGAACATTGTGTTCAATTATTGTTCTGGCAGCTGAGCTTTGAACAAGCTGTAATCTGCACATGCCTCCTTCTAGAGGTTCTGCCAGCAGTGATTTAAAGAATTCAAGCCAAAATAAAATAAGTATTAGAAAGACCAACTTTGCTGCAGCAGGTCGCTATCTGCATGATTAAAATGGTACTAACAGATGTGTGTACATAATCATTTGTATAAATATTCTGTACACATTCTGTAAAATAAAAAAACCTCTCAGTCAATATAATCCTTATTATTTGATCATAATATATACAAATGTGGATATATTGTAAATTATGATGTTTAAATGTTACAGAAGTAAAAAAATAAACTGTGTGTTTACTACTAACATGAACACTTGGGAGTGTATTCAATGCCGAGGGCAAGCGTTGACAGCGAGAAGCCCTGCCTTCTCGCTGTCACCGCTTGCCCGGTCAGTTTCAAACTGACCCCCCTCTAGGGTGACCAACTCATCCCTTTAATCCGGGACACATATTAATTACACAGGTTCTGTGGCTGGCTTTCACCTGGTTTTAAACTGCCACACCTCAAGACTCCATTTCACCTGGTTTTAAACTGCCACAGAACCTGTGTAATTAATATGTGTCCTGGATTAAAGGGATGAGTTGGTCACCCTACCCCCCCTCATACGCCAAATCCCCCTCATACGCCAAGGGGGAATCGGCGTATGTGGCTGCAGAAACTAAATGCAGTGGGCTCCCTGCATTAGCCGCAAGCCTCGCTGTTTCGGGGAATCCCTGCTGTCCTGTGATAGCTAGGATTCTCCCACTACATTGAATACGGTGAGCAGCCGGCAGGGGGGTTAAACAGTGAGGATTGCTTTTTTATGCAATCCCCACCATTTAACCCCTCGCCGGCCGAATTGAATGTCGGCCAGAGAGTCACTTCTCTTGCAATCATTTACACTGCAAAACCTGGTTGATTTTGTCTTGTAATTGATTGCCGCTTTAAAAAAAAAAATTGAAAAACTCAAATTGCTCACTTTCTGATTCTCTCATCCTATTACATTTGGCCCAATCACTTTTCTTCATCTACAGTTGGTTGTCACAATTTATTGATGTACTTCCAATGGTTGATGATAAATTGTCTTTTACAATTATGTCATAGGAGTAAAATCATGGACATTCAGAGTATTGATATATGATATTTTGTAGAACAATAGGCACCAGCATAATGTGAAATGGAGATTAGGCCAGACAAATTATCCTTAAACCGACTTGAATGTTTATTTAAAATAACATCAGTTGTCATAGGCAACACAATGCAATACAGTAAGAAGTTATGTCCCCACAGACAGCATTGACAGTATTGGTGAGGTTTGCATCACTACCTCCCCGGGGATCAATTGCTTCTCCTCAATGTAGTGCATTACATACTCACACACTAAGACAGCACAGGGGTGTGGGGTTACACATGTGCAGCAAAGGTTGCAGTGCCCATCTTGGTAAAGGTGGCTGACTGCAATACAGGAGCAGGAATTAGCACTGTACAGCACTCCTCTCTAATACCCCCTTGCTACAGACTGTCCCTTGCCACTAAAAACACATCTACCTCATCTCATGGGCATATAGTAAATTTCCTATTACCGATGTATCAAAAACATTAGACAGTGGAAAACATATAAATATGTCAAACACTTTTCAGTCCACATTTGCTTGTGACCATGACTCTTAAATGTGATGCTAATCCCTTTGTGAACACATTAGCAGGATTATTTTCATTACAAAGATAATAAAGATAGCACTAGCAGTTTCAGCCACTACTAATACAAAAATAAAATGGTGTCTAATAGAGATTTGCTTAGACCACCCATAGTGCTGTAGAACAGAATCAATTATACATTTCTTGTCAAATTACTGTACAGGAGACAAAATCTCTTTTAGGAATAGGGCTTCCTTACTTACTGCTGTAAGTGTCAAATATTCTGTCTCATTGTTGGATAGGGCTATAATGGGCTGCTTTCTTTTTCTCCAGCTGAAGACTGATCCTGCTAACACAAACAGATATCTTGTGTGGGAATGATGGTCATTCTAACCTGAGAGTTGATTGCTGAAGTGCGAATTTGCAATCTGTTCAGTTATTAAATGAATGTGCATGTGTACAGATTGTAGCCCACATGCGTGAGCCAAAATATCAACAACAACAAAAAAGGATCTAATAGCAGTCACCTCACAATTTTATTAACAGTAACTCTGCTTCTGGGAGTGTCCAAAAAATGCAGTCATGCCTAGGTATTTTAAGGGAGGGCATGTGACATCAGCACCAGCCTCAATCAGCCTGTCACTGTCACAAAGTTGTGGAAGGCTCAGAATTACTTAAAAAAGTAATTTGATGGTCCGGGAATTGTGTACGGATATGCAACAAATAGGGAATAGCAGAATTTTCACAATTCACTTGCAGATTTGCACAGGTCATGTTTTATTTGTGTCTGGGTGACAGCTACTGTAACTACTTGAAGTCATCTGAAACTTTACAGATGAGTTAACAGGTCTTAATCAGGACCCAGATCACTAGTTGAGATGACAGTAAAATGACAAAAGCAGAATTTCCAGATTTTTAAAAAATCTGACTTTGAGGAAGTTGAAATTCTCAGGTGTCTGAAGATTCTGGTATTTAATTGGCTCCTGACAAAAATGAACC
This sequence comes from Crinia signifera, assembly GCF_055691185.1. Classification (NCBI taxonomy): domain Eukaryota; kingdom Metazoa; phylum Chordata; class Amphibia; order Anura; family Myobatrachidae; genus Crinia; species Crinia signifera. The sequence continues at coordinate 77,282,943 of NC_139220.1, read as the reverse complement.
CTAATGTGAAAATGTGTGCCTGTACATGGACATACTATATGAGACAAGTGGTTTATATCTTCTGTTAAATACAATGATCACCTTTGCTCAATTGTGCTTCAGTCACAATGTATGTAAACACAGATAAAAACAACTAAACCACCTGACATTAAATTATGATTTAACTTTTATACAATTATTTCATGTCATGTTTTACAGAATTAATTTATTTCACAAAGTATAGATACCTTGCAACAACTGCTAAAATCTAACTGTGTAGTAATAAAAATATGTCAAATAAAAGAAAGACTATAGCAGTGCGTAGGATAGGAAAATCCCTTTGGGGTCAATTAACACATAGAAAAGACAATGAGCCAGACAGCTGCGAAAATATGTGTATATATATATATATATATATATATATATATATATATATATATATATATATATATATATATATATATATATATATAATATTTAAGTTAAATTCTCATTTGACTTAAATTAAACTCTGATTTGATCATATCACCTCAACATCTATATCCTGGATTAAAAATTAAGCTCAGATATCTAGGATTGCAGGACATTGTATATGGGAACATTCATTTTATATGGAGTAATTACTAGATCTGATTCTGACACAATTCTTATTTAATACAGCCTCTATATATTAGACTGCAACTTATGTTTACATTTTTATCTAGAGTGTGTGTTTGAGAAGCAGCATACTGTACATTTGATTAATTTTACTGTTTGTGTGGTATCCCGGCCATCTTAACACCAAAATAATTTCCCCGATCTCCCAACTTGACCTGAACCATCCATAATCCGTCAGGGTATCAAGGAATCTCCATTTTAATAAATCTATGTTTTTTGGGGGGAAATTGGTGAATTAAGAGTTAATGTTTAGTAATCATGGTTACCTATTCTGGCTATCAGGGGATTGAGAAAAAGTGTCATTCTCACTAAGTTTAACCCAATGGGGACCCTTACTGTTTTATAATCAGCTTTATAAAAATTAGCATACTGTGTTTTTTTTAGTGTCAGCTACTGTGTGCCGTGTTATCCCATAACACCCCAAGATTCATAGCTTGGGGGGAAAAATCAGTTTTTCTGATGTCAATTTTATTTAAATAAAACTACATGATAAAGGTAACAGTTGTCCCTAATTTCCCTATCTATTCATGGTGGCAGTTTAGTTCAACTCCAGTAGCTTTACTCCTGTCCTTGTTTTACTTTTAAAAAATGTGATACTGATCATGAATCAGTCAATAGAAGAGCAGAAATCCAGTACTTCCCGAGGAAGGAGAGACCCCTCTCCAAAGCGCTTTGATTTACCACCTTTTAATCTAACTTCTGCACTTTTATAAAGGACGGAAGAGCACTTGCACTTTATCATAGGGAAACCCCTGTGACTGTATCCTTTCTGCGGTGGTGCTGAGCATTATAGCCCAGGACTCTCTTATCTGCTAAGCCCACCGCAACATCCAGTCTTGGTGAGACCTATTTATATCCTGTGTTCAAGTGCCTATTTGGAATTGTGTGTGTATTTGTTTAATAAATAGTTTATCTTTATTTTCCCCTATTGTGAAATCGTTCTGAGAATATAGCGCCATCCCTGTGTTCCTGCTTACTATATATATATTTGTTCATCTAGAGACCAGGTGGTGCTCTTTTTTGGTACCTTGGGAGGCATCACCTCAGATTTATTGCGCAGTCTGCACATCATTACATTTTGACAAGAATAAGAATTGCATGGAATAATTTTTTTCACAAATCCTAATATTTATTAAGGCATCTGCAACATTTATTTATGCTGAAGTAAGTAGTGGTAGAGATTTTAATGATCTAGGCACCTCCTTCTTGTTCATTTGCAGCAAGCTCATGCAAATTATTTATGAAGATCTCAAAAATTGTTATCTGGCTTCTGGGTCTGGTTCTGATAGAGTGATATTCAGCTTACTACAGCTCCACTTCCTGCTCATTTCCTCTATGGTAGAACAGCCATGTGTAGCATTTGAGCTATTGCTTACCTGCACCCATGTCCTATGAAACCCTGCTTGGCAGTACATGGAGAGGTTTTACCCTCAATAATTGCCAAACTGCAAAAATCATGGGTGAATAAGGTATATTCTGCCTTCACCAATATTGCAGAGGCATCACTATTCCAAGCTGTGATGAAGGTACAGCACTCTCCAACACAGGCACCATTTACTGGAGGCAGGACTAATCAACTACTAACTACAAGTATTGTGTGTTCTATTTATACAGGCATGTGGTGCAAGCAATTAGGAAGACTGCTAGTCCTTTATTATATGAACAAACAATGCTTTGCTTCAGGCTCTATTGGATGTAAAGAGGCAAGTTCAGCAATTCTCCAAGAGAGAATTTTTGGTAATGCAAAGGTCAAAAGTAAGTGTTCAGGATTTTAGGGATCTAAAGTCCCAAGTCTTTGAGCTTCAGAAATGTTAGCAGTTTCATTGATCTCAGGGTAGTGGCACTTTTTGAGACTCTACAATTTGTACCATATTGTACCAATATGCTTTATCATATTCAGTAAACCTTCAGCTATTCGAAGAGGACACCTTAAAGGACTTCACCTTGGTTTCTGATGCAGAAGCACATGTAGAGAAGGCAATATTTGGGTGAAGGTTCTGAGAGGCACCCATATTAATAATGAAATGAGATGGGATGAGAGGACCCTAAAAGAGCTGCTTGGAGCAATAGCGGGAATAATTCCAGTCCTCCTTTCTCATTTGGAAATGGTAAGTGAAGCAATATTAATGTTAACCATTATTCTATCAGAAGTTGAATATCTTGGTTATGAATATATTTCTAACATACTTTGTATCAATCACATTCCACGAACAGGTTTTACATTAAATAATGGTTATCAGAAATTTATGAAACCTTCTTAAAATGAAAAGAGGCAATCAGATTTTGTCTTTAATTTTCTAAGATGCAATAGATAAATTAGAGAATCTGATTGGTTTCTATGAGCAACATCAACTATTTTTCCTTTCTAGAAGCTTTTGTAAATATACCCAATGGTGTACCATGGTTGCTACAATAAAAAATGTTATGGCTATACTGTAATCTACTCTATATTATACTGATTGTTACAAACTAGACTAAGCTCATAAGGTTGATTCTTAACTTGTGGTTGCAAGTCAAGAATCTTTCTGCACAAGCCTTCCCATTTCTCCCTTTCAACTATTCTCCAAACCCCTTTTCTAGTATTGAGATTTAACTAGGTCCATCTTCAATTTTGTTAATTCTGTCTTCATACTAGTTCCATAAACAAACCCATTGTTTGTTTATGGAACTAGGAAAGCCATTTAAATCCACTCTGAAAGCCAATTCAATCTTCATCCACTCCCTTATTTCCAAACTTAATTGCAGTAATCTACTCAGCAATGATCTTCCTATCGGCTGCCTTTCTACTGTACTTTATCTTCATTTTATTAATAACTCTTGTTTAATCTGCTTAATCTGCTGCCCCAAATGTTATGCTGCTCCCATCTGCCGCAATGTAGCTCCCCAGCTTTCAGAATCAAACTTAAACTTTTATCTCTCACTTTTAAAGCTTTTAAACATGCATCTACTCTTTAAATGTCTGCATCATACCTAGGCACATACCCTTCTGCCTTTTCTCCTTTTCCATGATCACCCTATACCCAGTTCCAGGATTTCTGCCATTGTGCTCCAGTTTGTGCTCCAATCTGGAATCCCCTCTTTCTGTCGTTTTGACACTTTACTAGCCTCTCAGTCTTTAAAACATGCTCAAAATTCAAGTCTTCTGCCCACTGTCACCAATCTAGCCACAGCGGACACAAATATCTTTGCTACACTAGTACTAAAGATCCTCTCTTAGCACTACATTTAAGCTATTAATAATAATAATAATAATAATAATAATAATAATAAGGTGATACACTAACTAATCATGTGGTTATTCCCTTATGTATAATAATGGAATTATGTATATTTGTAAATTGTATGTGAAAATGCTATATTTGATAGCCAATGTACTGTGGTGCAATAAGAATGAAAGCTAATATTGCAAGCAAGTTTTGTGTCTGGTGACATATGAGGTAGAGTTGGAGTTACAAACTAAAGGTAGGACCAGGCAGGAGAGTTATAAAAAGGGAAATGTTAGAAGTTGGAGTATGGTAACAAGCTGGTCAGCAATATTGGTGTACAGAAATGCTAGCATGTAAACAGTTTAACTGGCAGAATATTAGTACTGAATGGTACTATTTATAGCATCTGATTATATCCATTTTTTTATAATTTACATTTAGTGGACTTATTTAATTATTTATATTTTGACCACTAGTTGGAACGAATAGCTTAAAATGTTCTAATTAATACTAAATACATTGTATGTCTATGCATTTGAGAGTTTATTCTGGTTGACTTGCAACTTCCAAGTCCACCAGCCAATGCCCGCTGCCTGCCATGCTGGCCGCCCACCCCTGACATGCGGTGATCCCCGTGAATCCTTGCATGGCTGCGAATGGATGATTTACTTAGTCGCAGCCAGGGAAAAATCATTCTATGGTCACGACAATCTAATGGTTTCTCCAGCGTTCGCAGATCAGAGACATTTCTTATATCCAAGCGGGAAGTAGGCGGGTAGCTGACATCTGGTGATGTCAGTTGCCCGCCTCCCACACCCTCATCACCGAGCGATTGCCATGGGAACTCCCAGCATTTTCATGGTAATGCCTGCTGAGCGTTCCCATGGGCTGTGCCCCCCGCCGCCACCCGCCGCTCGCGGGCCGCACTGCTAGGTGCAAGTGGGACAGTGAACATGTAGTTTGCAGTTCCTACTTGAACCCTGCATTTGCACATGTGCAGAAATACACCACCACCGGCACAGAAGTAAAACATCAGCCCCCCTTGTGAACGCATGGGGGCCCAAACCAACTAGAATAAGGGCCTTAGTCCCTACTTATAAAATCTATTCTGTGCTCACCAAAAAATTAAATGCAGCTGTTAAACAAATGGATCATTTTCATTAGTTCTACAAAGCCTCAGTAGAATTTAACATATTATTCACTACATTTCAATAGTGTTGGGCAAACTAATTGAAGGTGACCTTAACTCTCTTTTTTTTTACACTGAAAGCGGAAGAAATGCATAGGGAAAGGGAATAGTATAAAGAGACCACAAATAATACAAGATATAATGTATCTAAAATGTGTGATTACAAAATAAAGAAATAAAAGAACATGTTGTACTATAAAAAAAGAGCTCAATAAAGACATCTGGAACTAATCTTAGCAAGGGGATTTTGAATCTTCAACGTTAATCATGGTTTAATTACCAATTATCTGGAGTTTAACATTGCCATATTCTGCATGTCTATCATACACAATGTGACTATAATGTGCTTGCTCTTAACACTCTTATTCCTGGCAAATTTGATTTCTGCTATAAATGTGACCACTCATAAAAGGATATTCAAAGGAATAAACCAGATTTGCTTCTTTGTGAAATGAATAAAGCTTGATAGTGATCTATTGCCAAAGAATTCAATCAGTCCATTTGTCCTTTGTTTTAAGGTTAAATCATTTTACTTCTAAACTTATTCCAATCTACAGTACATAAAAATGATAAAATTATGCAAATAGGCAATATTAAAGCTTTAACCTACAAGGTATGTGATGGTACATTTTACCAATGCTGAAAAATTCAGCTACAGCACTTTGTGAACTACTATGTTTGTTCTTTTATACTTTTTTTTCCCTCTTTGATAGCCTCTTCAATAAGTATAAATAAACCAGTGACAAGAATAATTATATTTAATTACCTCTATTCCTATTCTCATGATAATATTATTTACGCCTAATTGTGAGATGTCGTCCCTTACAAAGGTTACTTTGAATGTTCTTAACCTTCTTTTGTATCTTGTACACTGGAAATGTTTTAAGACTCAATTCACAGAATGTAAGAATATAAATAAAAGTTTAAATAGATATAATTTGAAAGATTAATGAGTGCAATGCACTTAAATGTTTTGCTTGTACTATATGTATAGTAACCCTGCAATAAAAGAGGCTACTTGTTTTAACATAATTGATAATGTTGAAGCCCATTATGAGGACGTTGTTGAATAGGCCAAATCATATGGTTGCTTGTCAGAGTGACACTGTTTATTAAAAATACAATTTTACTAAATAGGTAACAATTAGTTTGGTCACTAATATTCCATTCAAGCCTACCAATGACAAATTTGTATTTGTTCCGATGTTGGGTGGTCTGCACATGCACAAGCGTGTATTCACACATGGGTAGTGGGGGGGGGGGGAATGGGGCACATCCATGGGAACACCCAGCATTATATGGGCATACCCATGAAAATGCTGGAAGTTCCCATGGGAACGCAGGGGCAGGACATCAGCACCCGAAATTAGCCCCATCGGCGCCTGGATTGTGTGCTCCACTCGCTCCACCCTCCCTGCATCTCTGCTTACCCCCCACCCCCGAAGAAGGATTCCAGACCGGCACTCAGTACTTGAAGAAAAAAGGTTTTTGTTCCATGTGCAGAAAATACAAAAACAGGAGCTGACCGAGCTGCTGTTTCTGTCTTTTCTGCACATGGAATAAAAACCATTTTTCTTCAAGTACTGAGTGCAGGTCTGGAATTCTTCTTGGGGACTAGTGTACTTTAATAAATAATGTAAAATCTGAATGCATGCTTAGTGACACCAGGACCTAAATATGCAGACTCTAATCTTGAGGGTATATTTACTAAGGTGCAAGTTTTTTTGGAAGTGGATATGTTTATATGTTTTCCATAGCAACCAATGAGACTGTAGAACAATCTGAGACTATTTTCATGAATAATGCTATCAATAGCTTGTAGAAAAAATTATTTAGTCATAATTGAAAGCTAATTGCAACTACTTTAACCCCCCTACACCTGTGGGCACACCTTTGCCATGCAATCAGTTAAAACAGAAAGAAGAAACTGTTTGTGCTAGACACTTTCAATGAAACCCATCTCCTTTACCAGTTTTATTATATTTATTATATAATATATAAGATCAGAGAAGCAGTCACCTGCAATACCGATCATGTGGTGTATATGATCACTTGCAGCTGCAATCTCAACTACATTGGGAAGACCAAAAGACAAACCAAAATACGCATACAAGAGCACATCAGAAATATAAAAAACAAGGTGAAGATACACAGCGTACCAAGGCATTACGCAGATAAACATAATTCCACTGTAACCAAGGATAATTTCAAGTTCAACATCTTAGAACGAGTACTTGCCAACCCCAGGGGTGGTAATAGAGATAAAGACCTTATCAAAAAAGAAAGCTTCTGGATTTACACTATGAACTCATTATCCCCTAAAGGATTGAACGAAGGAGTAGACATTGTGGCTTTTCTCTAATCCCCCGATAATAACGTCTTTTTCCTTTTACATATTCTTATTTCCATAAATGAGGCTAGCGGGCTCGGGTTTATAAGTACTAAAGTGAGGATAATGTTCACTATTACAGCTATACTCCTTTTCGTTTTCCACCCATATCCCCTCACTTAAGGTTATCGGGTTCGTTTTTTGTTAATGCTGTGGCGAGGCTGAATGTCCACTACTTCAATTGTAATTCTATAAATTTTTTTGTATATATGAAAAACAAAATGTATCCTGTATCTATTCGATTGTTACAAATGTGACATGCGAGCTAATATGTATCTGACACGAGAAAGACCAATGTATTGGAACATGAATGACTTGTAAATGTGGCAGTGAAGTTGCGCAGAGAGGGGGGCACATTCCGCATATATTATTGATAGTATCACTAGAAAGTTAAGCAGTATCATTTTTTTAGTCCTTATGGCTATTAACATGTAACTTAATATAGTTCTGATAAACTCACGTAATAGTGTTAGGTAATTAAAAATAATTTTTCTCAATACACTACTAAGAGGGAAAAGGGGATTGAATCCTCTATTAAATTAAGGTGCACTCAGTCTAGGTAATCTGCACTAAATATATCTCACGTTAAAGGTAGTAATTAAATAATCATGGTTATAATTTAATGTATTCTAGATAAATTCACAGTATGGTGATTGGCAATCAAATTAGTTTTCTTTTTCACCTCCAATAAACAACTAAGAGGGGAAAGGGGATTGAATCCTCTATTTAGGGCTCACTTAGTTTAGGTAATTTAAAATAAAAAAATTTTTTTTCACATAAAAGGTAGTAATTAAAAAAGGTTAAGGGATCCCTTTCTTTAACTAACTCTTAAATTCATCACACTGAGTTAAAGCCACCTAAAGTATATATTATCACATGTCAAAGCCACCAAAAGTAAATACCACATGGTTATAGCCCGTTAAATAGACAATTAAGCAATACCTAGGTACAGTGGTAATATTAAAGCAAATATTGTAAAGTCTGAAACGCATATCTGCGTTCCGTACACACAGAATTAAACCCGTTAATGCTTGGCGTGGTTTGGAACGCACAGTGCGTTCCACACACCCGGAAGCTTAACAGCGGAAGTCTACGATCACTGGGTGCGTTCCACATACCCGGAAGCCGGAGAACGGTACTATAGCTCATAGCACAGGACGGGGTGATCTAGTCAAATTTTATCCACAGACAGGAAAGTAGCAGATCGGAAGCACATTTAAGTAATCTATTAGAGAATGCACGATAGGATTAATCACTTATTATTTTATTTCACGCTTTAATCAAAGACAGGAAATAGTATGGCCGCCAGTTGGAACGCATGACGCTGCAGCCATGCGTTCCATAACCTAAATTAGCATATAAACGGGATATTCAGCCCTAATAAATAAAATAAAGTACCTAATCTGTATAAGCACATATAGTACGGCAAAATTACTGTACCCTATCACTTATACTGAGGCTATTAAGCCTATTTTCCAACATGTTAAAAAATCTAGCAACAGGAAGTGATGTAAGGGCCAGTTCCCTATATAAGAACACAGAGAACACTAGGATTTCATTCAGTGCTTGGAGTCCAGGAGTCCACATCCGGTTTCACCACCACTATGTAAGTAGTAAAGTCCTCCTTTTTGGGCAAAATCACTGCCATATAAATTGAAAACCTGTAAATTCTAAATGGGGATTATTTCATTTGTGTTTTTAGATAAAAACGCTATCTGGATTCAAGTTTATTGTATTTCTCCTGAGGCTACTAAACCCTCAGTATTTAATGAATACTTGATTAAGATGGGAAGTGGACACCTTTCTCAAATCTAAGTGCTCACAAAAACACTTAGTGGTATGTAATCTTTTTGGGCAAAATCACTGCCATATAAATTAAAAGCCTGTAAATTCTAAATGGGGATATTTCATTTGTATTCTTAGATAAAAACGCTATCTGGATTCAAGTTTATTATTTCTCCTGAGGTTACCAAACCCTCAGTATTTAATGAATACTTGACTAAGATGGGAAGTGGACACCTTTTCTCAAATCTAAGTGCTCACAAAAACACTTAGTGGTATGTAATCTCCATTAGCCTTCTTTTTCCATATGGGAAATCCAAATATACTATAGTATAGATCTACCTTTTTTTGTCTTAGATCTCGTATGAAACAATTACCGGTATATAATACCACATGAAAATGCCTGCTATACATGAGTTGTATTAAAAAGGACTATTTCGGGTATGACCATCATAGTCTTTAATTGGTGATTGGTTATTCACGGATAAGCTCAGTGTCATATTGGTTTTTCTCTATTCTTTACCATAAATAAAAAATCCTTTCATACCATGGGTGTCTTTATAATGGAAGGCTCCTCCGCCATCCTCCTCTCCTTATCATGTTCTCCATTTTCATCATGTTCTACACCTCCTATTCTTTTCTCATTTTAAAATGCTTTTTAATAGTATATGTCTGTATATTTTAATTGTATGACACAGATCTGTTACAATTTACAGTGTGAAAATCTCTGTACTGTACTGCTGTCAAATGCCCCTGATGAAGTCAAGCTGTTGACGAAACGCGTTGGGCTTATATCATCACTTGGAAGACGCTTTTTAATAAAGAAAACAATTTTTTTATTGTTAATTACTGGTTATACATTATTGTTGTATTGAACACAGCATTTTAGACATTTGCACTGTGTCAAGGGCGCACTCTGAGAACCCCCTTTTCTTTTCAATCTCTATTCTGGGCCCTGTCTAACAGAGGGCTCCTCAGAGGTGCTGCCGTATTTCTGTGTAAGCGCGGTAGAGGTACTTTGCATCTGTATCCATTTCCTGTTAGACCACCTTGTACTGCTGCTACATATACACATAGACAAACAAAAAGTGAGAAGTTAAAATGCCACTTTTCAAAGATCGATCTAAAAGATCCTGCAATGTGAAGAACATGTTTGCCGAGGGTGAACATGAGTTGGATATGGAGGATGATGGAGATGATTATTATGGTTACCTAAATACACTAGAAAAACTGGCAACAAAAGAATTGAAAGGCTGGTACGATATCTTTACTCTGGAGAAATATCTTGAAGTGGGTAGAATACCCAGAGGTTTAAGGCTACAAAAAATGCCCACTTATGGGAGCGACAATCCAGCATTTCTAAAAATATGGAATTCCGCCCTGGATGACTGTTCAGCGAAACTGATAACAATATTGGTTAATGAAAGGAAAAAAGAACTTGACCTACTTGAAAGTGAAATGGGCAAAATCGAAGGGCTCCTGTCTAAGTTCGACGAAAGTGAGGAATTTAAAAGAGATATAAACGATCTGCAATCCAAACTGGACACTTTGGAAAAAGATATTATTCAAAGAAAACAGAAGAAATTCATAAGAGATAAGAAAGACTATATTACTGGAAATATTCGCATTTGGCCTAATGAGACCAGAAATCAAGATGCCCCCATGAGGAGGAACAGACAGGATAACAATAATATCCCTATCTGGGAGAAACACAGAAGGTATTCACATCGATCTAATGACAGAGAAAATTACCAACACCGTCCTCAGCACAATTATCGGAATATTCATAATGATCAAAGATATAGATATGGTCCCCAAATGAGATCACAACGGCAGGACTATAGAGACAATGGATATAGGAAAACATATAGAGGAAGAACACCATCCTATAATGATGATAGAGAGAATAGAAATAATTACAACTATAAAAGAACCACTAAAGGAAGAATTCCATCGTATAATGAACGCTATCACCATGGTCGTGGAGAAGTTTTCAGATCACCATCCCCCTACAAACACCAACAACAGAATTTTTTGGACGAGGAACGGGACACAGATCGCCCCCATCACACAGTAAGAGAAGAACTCCACACTCGACTAGATTCACCACATGGCCTCAAACGAAGGCTAAACGGGGATGTAGAGGTTCCGGAAGGAGCAAACAACTCCCCGAAAAAGAAAAAGAGTGTACAAATTCCATCATCCCAGGGACCGGAATCATTAATATCTCAAAGAAAAAACTATCTGCAACAGAGAATGCGTTACTGAGCAAAGGCCTCAAATTTGCCCCGGATAGCCATATAAATCATTTTGACCTTTTTATAGATTTAAATAAATATATTCGAAACCTCACAGTCCAGAGGCACTTCTTGAGACATCAATCCAATCCCACCTCTACAATAAAGGACAAACCACTGGTGGCACCACCGTCCAAATTTTATCCGGTTGAATCCAGAGGTAGCCACATTGATATGTTCTTTGAAGCAGTCAGCGAAGATTTTAGAACAATCAAGACAAAAAAAAAAACATTTTGCAAAGAATCTTAACTCTCAAGAAAATAAAGCCCTACGTACTTTAGGAAAAGATGAAAACACGATCATCAAGTCTGCGGATAAGGGTGGGGCAGTGGTCCTACAGGACAGGACCAATTATCTGACAGAAGCAAATAAAATCCTCACCGATGAAGCTACTTATGTAAAATTAGAATCCAATCCAACTAATGAATTTCAATCGGAACTAATAAGCCTACTGACATCTGGCTTACAAAACAATGTCATCTGCAGAGAGGAATTCGATTATATGAATATTCAACATCCAATCATTCCCATTTTCTATCATATACCAAAAGTTCATAAAAAATCAATCACAGCCGCCAGGGAGGCCCATAATAGCCGGCATTAACTCCCTTACCTCCAATTTATCACATTACCTAGATTTAAAGTTGCAACCATATGTATTACAGAATGACTCCCATCTAAATGACAGTTCCTCAGTCCTAAAACTACTAAAAGGTAAAATCTGGTCGACTGAATATTGCTGGCTAACAGTGGACGTACAGGGACTTTATTCATCGATCCCCCATAATAAAGGCCTCCAATCAGTGGAAAAAATTCTCCAGAACAATCCAGGTAATTCAAAGTCCGAAATTACGTTCCTTGTTGATAGTATCAGATTTATACTCAATCATAACTTTTTTGAATTCGAGAATGAATTCTATCTCCAGCAACAAGGAACTGCTATGGGGACTAAATTTGCCCCAGCTTATGCCAACCTCCACATGAGAGCTTGGGAGGAAAGGTTCATCTATGGATCTAAATTTGAAGAAAACATAATAATATATAAAAGGTACATAGATGACCTCCTGTTCATCTGGCACGGGGATGAAACCAGCATCTTAGAATTCATTTCCTTTATTCATGACAATGATCTCAATTTAAAGTTTACCTACAAAACGGATCCTACTAAAATAGAGTTCCTCGACCTTGAACTGGAGGGCAGACCGAATCTAGAGATCATTACTCGCACGCACTTCAAAACTGTAGACGCTAACAGCTATATACCGGCCGATAGCTGCCACTACCCAGCCTGGAAGAACAGCGTGCCATTCGCTCAGTTCCTTAGGATAAAAAGAAATTGCAGCGATGAAAGCGAATATTGGTCCCAATCCCAACTTTTAGTTGACCGGTTCGTTGAAAGAGGTTACAAAATTGAAAAGATAGAAGAAGCCCGCTCAAGAGCTCATCAAAAAGAAAGAAGCGACTTGCTCCAAAGATCAGATAAACCAACAACCAAATATAATTGCAGACCGTTTGTCACCCAATTTAATTGCGAAAATCGCACAATCAAAAAAGTTCTGGACACCCACTGGAGTACATTACTACGCGATCCTGTATTGGGACAACACCTCCCCCCTAAACCACAAATAGTGTTTCGACGAGCAAAAAATCTTAAATCGATTTTAGCACCCAGCAAATTAAGATCGACCACCATCCCGACTGTTAAGAATACACATTTTCTGACCAAAAAAGCCGGGTCCAACCCGTGCAACAAATGCATCTGCTGTCAATATCTGGATAAAAAACAATTCACTCATACTTTAGATAATGGCAAAATCTACAAGATCAGAGAAGCAGTCACCTGCAATACCGATCATGTGGTGTATATGATCACTTGCAGCTGCAATCTCAACTACATTGGGAAGACCAAAAGACAAACCAAAATACGCATACAAGAGCACATCAGAAATATAAAAAACAAGGTGAAGATACACAGCGTACCAAGGCATTACGCAGATAAACATAATTCCACTGTAACCAAGGATAATTTCAAGTTCAACATCTTAGAACGAGTACTTGCCAACCCCAGGGGTGGTAATAGAGATAAAGACCTTATCAAAAAAGAAAGCTTCTGGATTTACACTATGAACTCATTATCCCCTAAAGGATTGAACGAAGGAGTAGACATTGTGGCTTTTCTCTAATCCCCCGATAATAACGTCTTTTTCCTTTTACATATTCTTATTTCCATAAATGAGGCTAGCGGGCTCGGGTTTATAAGTACTAAAGTGAGGATAATGTTCACTATTACAGCTATACTCCTTTTCGTTTTCCACCCATATCCCCTCACTTAAGGTTATCGGGTTCGTTTTTTGTTAATGCTGTGGCGAGGCTGAATGTCCACTACTTCAATTGTAATTCTATCAATTTTTTTGTATATATGAAAAACAAAATGTATCCTGTATCTATTCGATTGTTACAAATGTGACATGCGAGCTAATATGTATCTGACACGAGAAAGACCAATGTATTGGAACATGAATGACTTGTAAATGTGGCAGTGAAGTTGCGCAGAGAATGGGGCACATTCCGCATATATTATTGATAGTATCACTAGAAAGTTAAGCAGTATCATTTTTTTAGTCCTTATGGCTATTAACATGTAACTTAATATAGTTCTGATAAACTCACGTAATAGTGTTAGGTAATTAAAAATAATTTTTCTCAATACACTACTAAGAGGGAAAAGGGGATTGAATCCTCTATTAAATTAAGGTGCACTCAGTCTAGGAAATCTGCACTAAATATATCTCACGTTAAAGGTAGTAATTAAATAATCATGGTTGTAATTTAATGTATTCTAGATAAATTCACAGTATGGTGATTGGCAATCAAATTAGTTTTCTTTTTCACCTCCAATAAACAACTAAGAGGGGAAAGGGGATTGAATCCTCTATTTAGGGCTCACTTAGTTTAGGTAATTTAAAATAAAAAAAAAAAATTTCACATAAAAGGTAGTAATTAAAAAAGGTTAAGGGATCCCTTTCTTTAACTAACTCTTAAATTCATCACACTGAGTTAAAGCCACCTAAAGTATATATTATCACATGTCAAAGCCACCAAAAGTAAATACCACATGGTTATAGCCCGTTAAATAGACAATTAAGCAATACCTAGGTACAGTGGTAATATTAAAGCAAATATTGTAAAGTCTGAAACGCATATCTGCGTTCCGTACACACAGAATTAAACCCGTTAATGCTTGGCGTGGTTTGGAACGCACAGTGCGTTCCACACACCCGGAAGCTTAACAGCGGAAGTCTACGATCACTGGGTGCGTTCCACATACCCGGAAGCCGGAGAACGGTACTATAGCTCATAGCACAGGACGGGGTGATCTAGTCAAATTTTATCCACAGACAGGAAAGTAGCAGATCGGAAGCACATTTAAGTAATCTATTAGAGAATGCACGATAGGATTAATCACTTATTATTTTATTTCACGCTTTAATCAAAGACAGGAAATAGTATGGCCGCCAGTTGGAACGCATGACGCTGCAGCCATGCGTTCCATAACCTAAATTAGCATATAAACGGGATATTCAGCCCTAATAAATAAAATAAAGTACCTAATCTGTATAAGCACATATAGTACGGCAAAATTACTGTACCCTATCACTTATACTGAGGCTATTAAGCCTATTTTCCAACATGTTAAAAAATCTAGCAACAGGAAGTGATGTAAGGGCCAGTTCCCTATATAAGAACACAGAGAACACTAGGATTTCATTCAGTGCTTGGAGTCCAGGAGTCCACATCCGGTTTCACCACCACTATGTAAGTAGTAAAGTCCTCCTTTTTGGGCAAAATCACTGCCATATAAATTGAAAACCTGTAAATTCTAAATGGGGATTATTTCATTTGTGTTTTTAGATAAAAACGCTATCTGGATTCAAGTTTATTGTATTTCTCCTGAGGCTACTAAACCCTCAGTATTTAATGAATACTTGATTAAGATGGGAAGTGGACACCTTTGTCAAATCTAAGTGCTCACAAAAACACTTAGTGGTATGTAATCTTTTTGGGCAAAATCACTGCCATATAAATTAAAAGCCTGTAAATTCTAAATGGGGATATTTCATTTGTATTCTTAGATAAAAACGCTATCTGGATTCAAGTTTATTATTTCTCCTGAGGTTACCAAACCCTCAGTATTTAATGAATACTTGACTAAGATGGGAAGTGGACACCTTTTCTCAAATCTAAGTGCTCACAAAAACACTTAGTGGTATGTAATCTCCATTAGCCTTCTTTTTCCATATGGGAAATCCAAATATACTATAGTATAGATCTACCTTTTTTTGTCTTAGATCTCGTATGAAACAATTACCGGTATATAATACCACATGAAAATGCCTGCTATACACGAGTTGTATTAAAAAGGACTATTTCGGGTATGACCATCATAGTCTTTAATTGGTGATTGGTTATTCACGGATAAGCTCAGTGTCATATTGGTTTTTCTCTATTCTTTACCATAAATAAAAAATCCTTTCATACCATGGGTGTCTTTATAATGGAAGGCTCCTCCGCCATCCTCCTCTCCTTATCATGTTCTCCATTTTCATCATGTTCTACACCTCCTATTCTTTTCTCATTTTAAAATGCTTTTTAATAGTATATGTCTGTATATTTTAATTGTATGACACAGATCTGTTACAATTTACAGTGTGAAAATCTCTGTACTGTACTGCTGTCAAATGCCCCTGATGAAGTCAAGCTGTTGACGAAACGCGTTGGGCTTATATCATCACTTGGAAGACGCTTTTTAATAAAGAAAACAATTTTTTTATTGTTAATTACTGGTTATACATTATTGTTGTATTGAACACAGCATTTTAGACATTTGCACTGTGTCAAGGGCGCACTCTGAGAACCCCCTTTTCTTTTCAATACATATATATATTTCCATCACTTAGCTCAAGGATGTAGGGTACTTACTGACAAATGGATTCATTTTAGTCATGCCTCATTCCTACAAACCAAAAATATAATATGACAACATACATCTTGGCTTTTTTTTCTCAATTTGTCACAACGTATAAAACATGGCTTAGCAGTTTTTCCAAATGTAGCAAGTGGGTGGATTCTGGATTTGTATAAAGTATTAGATTAGAGGTGATAAATCACAAAGCGTGACTTTTGCAGAGTCCAAGGTGTGCCAAATTGTGCCATACATGGCGCAGTAAAACCAAGATGTATGTGGACACATCTATATTTTTTGTTTTCTTTTTTATACACATTTTAACAAAATGATTGGACACATAAGTTGGAATTACCATGCTTTGGGACAGATGTATGAAGCAGTGCTAAGTGCTTTTTCTGTTTTTTTAGTGGCTTGTTCAATGTATGAAAGGACACATTAACGTCTGCCTGAGGCAGCCCTGAACTTACCGTTCAGGTGATGTCCTCCTGGTTTTTCTTATTGCTTTTTACGTTTCAGGAAATGTAATATTGCCTTCACAGATGTGAAGCCCACTCTGTCCTTTTCGCCAGCCCCAGGCTGGCATTGCGGTGATTTTGATCTTTTAATTTTTTAAAGAAATTTTTAATTAAAGATTTATATGCAGGCTACCAGAGGGACGGGGCAGCGGCCATGGGCAGGGGAACAAGGGCCGCTGCTGCAGGCAGGATGACAGGACTAGCTGCTGCAGGCAGGGTGACAGGTGTGGCTGCCGTGGGCAGGGAAACGGGGACAGCTGCTGCAGGTAGGGTGACAGGAGTGGCTGCCGCAGTCATGGCATCAGGAGCAGCTGCCGCAGGCATGGGTACGGGGTGGCTGCCGTGGGCAGGGGAACGGGGCGGCTGCCATGGGCAGGGGGACAGGCCGGCTGCTGTGGCCTAGGAAGCAGCTACCATGTCGGGCGGAAACGGAAGGAGATGCTGCGGGCAAGATGGGGTGGGATGCAGCGGCAGGAGAAGGTGAATAGCAGGGCAGCTAGGCTGGGTTGTACTCTGTGCAGCACCTGGGGCAGCACATTAACCAGCAGGTGAAGCCACCTGCAGCACTTCTTCCCCGCCTGCCATTAGCATGTGGACTGTGCTATATCCCAGAGCACCATCCAGGGATGGGCAGCTAGGAGGACCTGGGCTATGCTGCAGAGCATTGGAGCCACCGAAGAGTGCTGGAGCTGCTCTTCCCTGAGGATACAGAGTGCTACTACGAGGACATGCTCCAAAACTGTGCAGTCAAGATTAGGGTGGCCAATCCCGGGATCGGGATCGGCGGGATCCTGGGATTTGGCCTAAAAAACACCGGGATTTGAATCCCGGGATTGGACCTTCCAATCCCGGGATTCCGGGATTAGCAGCACATATGAATATCTAATGCCGGGCAGCGTCTGAGTGAGCACTCAGACGCTGCCCAGGAGATCCTGATCCCCGGCCTGCAGTCTGGACTCGGAGCGGGTATGGGCAGCGCAGCGTGACCTCTGACCATCACGCTGCACCGCCCATATGCGCTTCAGAGTGACTGCGACCGTGCACCTCTGTCTGCAGCACCGGCGGCTCTGCTGCTGCCACCGCTGATGCCACCCGCCCACAGGATGCCTGCCCTGCTCCCGATCCCTTCACCTGCGGATGTCAGCCCTGCTCCCGCTCCCTTCGCCCGCGGATGTCTGCTATGCTCTGGGCCACCCACCCAGCCATGTAAGTAAATTATTGTGCAGGGCGGCCGGAGTGGGGGGACAGGGCCTTCTGTTACTGCCTGTAAAATTGAGAGATGTCAATCCCGGGATCCCGGGAATCCCGGGATTGAGCATTTTTCAATCCCGATTCCCGGGATTGAAAAAATGCCCCGGGATTGGCATCCCTAGTCAAGATGGCTGAGGAGACTGAAGCCAATCAAAAGCTTTCTAAAGCAACACATGTGCAGTGCAGGGGGAAGCAGGCTTAAAATAGAGATGTTAAAGTAAAAGAAAATACATAAAAGAGGAATGATAACGATTATCGGTAATGACTAACTACAAGATAATACATTAGGGGGAAAAGGGCAACCACTTTTCCATGTTAAGGCAGGATAAGCGGGAAATGAAAATTCAAAGGCATAAACTGGATGTTAATACTCCACCATGCTTTACAGATGGTGTCAGGTACTCTTCCAGCAACTTTTCACTTGTTCTGCATCTCACAAATTGGTACTTGTTTCCTAGCACGTGAGTAAATTTAAGACAAATTTACTAAAAAAGTGTAATATCTCACATACATTTCAGTAAAAGACAATTAGCATGGAGGTCACCGTTAGCACACCGCACACTGCAATCTGTAGGCGTCCGCGTGTTCAAACAGGAGAGCTGAGACCGGACAGCATACACAATCCCGTACGTCAGAAGACCACGACCCAACGCATTTCGTCATTCAAGACTTCGTCAGGAGGCATGTTGTGGTCCTGTCAACACGCCTCCTGACGAAGTCTTGAATGGTAAAAGGCATTGGCGCGTGGTCTTCTGACGAACGGGATCGTGTATGCTGTCCGGTCTCAGCTCTCCTGTTTGAATGCGGATTAAAGTCTGCTGATTACACTTCTTACAAGCCTCACGAGTGCCGCTGTCGTTCTTTACTCTATTTTGAGCTAACACCTAACGGAAGGCACCGGAGCAGTTCACTACAGAGACCTGAGTGAGTGCTGGGAAAAGAACATATATATATATATATATTCTTAGTCCCATGGAACTGGACGGCAGGGGCATGGCCTACCGTTGAGAGTAGTGGAGTCTCTGTAGTGGAGTCATGCAGTAAGCACCATCCCTCTGAACTTTGGAGGGTTTCACACTGCTGAGCCTATACAAGATTTATCTTTGAAGAAAATTACTGTTGTGTTTTTTTGGATGCCACACTTTTGGACCCTATTGGAAATACATGTCTGTTTATCATAATTGGATATACACACAGCTGTATCGGTTATATTATTGCCCCTGTTGAAGTCATTGTTATGACGAAATGCGTTGGCCTTCTTCAGACAAAACTTACCAACCCACCAGAGATACTATTTTAATTGTTCATGTACTTGGACAAACATTTTATGTACATTGTCACACCTTGCTAGGTGTTTTTTATATGTTCATACATTATTTTATTCATTTTATGTATCAAATGATATATGTGAACTGAAGCTGTTTCACTATCTTAGCGCCCTCCAAAACCCCACTTTCTTGCATATATATATATATATATATATATATATATATATATATATATATATGTCCATCTTTATTTGAGCTGATATATGGGTGCATCTGATCGGACACATAGGGTGACATTCTATGCTTTGCGCTAAATGCGCATGTTTTATTCGCGCACCACATCGACGCAAATCGCCTTTTTAAAATTCCCACTTTTCAGTCAAAATGCGCATATTTAATGTGATGCGCATTGGAGGCTGAAAAGTGCGAAGAGGGGCGATTTGCGGCGAAGTGGTGTGCTGTATTTAGTCCTGAAAATGTGCGATTTTCATGTCTGAAAATCGCACGTTTGCAGGACAGGGCAAAGTTCCTCCTCTGCGTCTCTGCACAGAATGATTTCTTGGCCAATCAGGAGCCGAGAAAGTCGGCTCCTGATTGGCCAGAAATCATTCTAACTAGAGACGCCGAGGAGGAAACATCTCTGCTCTAGATGCGCTGAGATGTTACTTCCTCGGTGTCTGTATTCAGAATGATTTCTGGCCAATCAGGAGCCGACTTTCTCTGCCAAGAAATCATTCTGTGCAGAGACGCCGAGGAGGAAACATCTCTGCGCCTGTCAAAGTCCTGCGAGCCGGGTACCAGATGGGAGCAGCGCTGTCACCGGAGAGGATTCCGAGGTCGTCGCCGGGGACCAGGTGAGTTGGATTTGCTTCCTTAGGTACCCCTGGGGACTACCTCGGATCCCGGACCCCGGATTCTGCAGCCCAGGAGCCCCGGAACCCCAGGACCAGCCCCGGAACCAGGACCAAGGCCCCGGAACCGGACTCTTCTGCCCTGGAGCCCCGGAGGATGGACCCAGGATCCAGGGACCGACCTACGGGCTCAAGGTAGGTAAGTATCAGTGTGTGTGTGTTTTGTGTGTATTAAACTTTTATTTTACAGTGTGTCAGTGTGATTTTGTTAACTATTTTTTGTACTGCAGAACTACAAGTGCCAGTGTGCCCTTTAATGCCCCGCATGCTGGGACTTGTGGTTCTCCAAGTCCCAGCATGCGGGGTAGGCTTGCTGGGACTCATAGTTTTCCAGTATAAAACAATAGTTGTACTTCTTTTTTGTACACAAGCCATCAGCCAGATGCCCACCGCCCAGGGGCATCAGGGACAGCCCCGGACTATCAGCATGGGCTGGTAAGTCCTGGAGGGGGGGGCCTCCTTCATTGGGGGGGTCCCCACTTCCCCAGGACCCCTGCCCATGCTGACCAGCCAGGGGGTTAATGCTTTGGCCGCGGGAGCTTATATAATAAGCATTACCCTGCTGGCTGGTTGTGTCCGGTGCTGGTTCTTAAACTACGGGGGACCCCTAGTCATTTTGTCCCCCGTATTTTGGGAACCAGCGCCGGACCTTGAGCCTGGTGCTGGTTTCATGAAATCAAGGGGACCCCTATTTGTCGGGGACCCTGATTTTATGTCACCAGCACCGGCTCAGTGAGCCCGGGGCTGGTTATACTCTGGCGGGGGACCCCGCGCTCGGTTTTTTTTTTATTTTAACCCTTTATTTTATTTTTTACAGCAGAACCCTGCACAGAACATTGCAATCTGTGCAGGGTTCTGGCTAATTCGCCAAACAGACCCTGGTCTGAAATAAGTGCGATAATTCGGCACCTAAAAAATGCGATGTGCAAATGCGCATTGCATTAAATAAGCGACTTGTATACTTTTCTATACGAAAACATCTGGATGCGATAAAAATGCGAATTAATCTCACAATTTTAATCAGCATACCTTAACGCACATAATATGCGATTTCAGTCCCTTAGCGCATCCCATTAAATTAACGATTTAATGGGAAAATGCGATATCGCCATTTTGTGGTCTAATTAACGCAAAAAAACGCTAATCGCAGTCCATAGAATGTCACCCATATGGTCTTGTTTGACCAATGACCTATATCTTGCTAATCTGTTGTTGTATTTGTATTTTTCTGTTTTGCCTCTGTGTATATATTTTCCTATTGCCCATTTTTTATGTTATTCAGTTATGGGATATAGATGAACTCGGACCACATGTAGGGAATTCAACTGCTTTAATATAGCTGCACACCTATTTGGTGAATGTGCGGCAGTAGTATATGTTCTATATGGAATTAATTCCTTCCCGCATTGTCACGTGGACCCGACTCACCATATCCCATGTAATTTATTTGATTTGATTATATTATTTTGTTGGGGACATTGGGCGTAACAATGTCCAGTGAACCACATATGTATTTGTGTTTATGCACATGTATTTTCTATGTATTTAGTTCTGGATATCTTATGTAGATGGGAACGCCGCGTTGCCATAACAACCTGGGACTCAGCGCTACCGACTTCCTGCGGGGGCCCTCGCTTATGCGGTACCCCGGGTCTCTGGCCAGTGTCTTCAGTTCCACTTCCGGAACTTTGGTTCCTGGTGGATGGATGGAGACGTGGCTGAGAGATGCGGCGTTAGCGTGGTGGGAGCGCAGCGGGGATGTGAGGTGTTGCGGCCCCGGTGATTGGTAAGCATGGTACATTCCACTGTTACTTAAGGTCATGTTGTTGAACATTTGGTGGTTACCCTTTGAAAAAGGCGTTTGCTCGCCGAAACGGTCCGTCAGGACACTACCCATGGAGTGGACTTATATTGTGCTGCTGCCACTTATATGATGTGGATGAGGAAAGGCTGCTGTCTACCCATGTGATGAGTATCATGATCTTTTCAATATTAAATTCATTTTTGCATTATTGAATGTGCTGGTCCTTCCATCTGCAGTGAATGCATATTTACTGCATATGTAAACAAGTATATATTATATCACGACCTGGCACTCATTTTTGTTAAAGGAGCGGTGTGCGTTCCCTACACGCAACTTACATATCAAATCTTCTTTGGATTTCTGGATATGCACCTGCCAAATCATTGTACATACTTTTGTCTAGTTTTATATTTTTTTCAAGTTTTTTGTATTCCTCTGGTCAATACCGCGGTATACATACACGATATGGAGGATATGACAGGCACAAAAAGGTTTACAGATAAAGACATTTCCAAAATTCTGTTTAATGATACTGCTGCATTAGCGTTTGATCAGGACACCCCAGGGGAAATTTTTGCTGACCTCCTTAAATGACGCAAAAGACTAGTCGGGCTGGAATTGCATGGACTCACGCTATCACAGTATCATAAGGACAACTTGATACCTCGTGGGTTCCGGGTGAGGAACCAGACGATATTAGGTCAGTCTAACAAAGAGTTCTGTACCCAGTGGTGCCAAATCCTGAACCAGTGCAGCAAAGACTTAATGATTTTAGTCATACAACAAGTCAATAAGGATATTATTGCAATACAGCAGGAGATTAATCAGTGTGAAAGCACTGGTGTCTCCAGTTTGAATGAGGATGTTGGAGGGGAGTGGCTTGTCAAGCTTGAGGATGCAGTGTCTAAGTTCAAGAGTGAACTGCTTATCTTTAAGAAGAGTAAGTATAGGAAAGTCAAGGAGGACTACAGGGATGCAAAAGTCTATCCTTGGCTGTCAGGTCAACCTATACGTAGAAATTGGAGAGGGGGTTTTGGCAATAGGAGGAGAGATGATACAGAGTTCACCAATGTAGACTCCTCTCAGAGTGAAACTGATCAAGCCCCTAGGGGCGCTAAAGCTTCTTTTTTAGGAGAGGGCACGTCGACACGTACCAGGACAAAGGGAAAAAACCCTGCAGAAGGGGTGGCTCAAAACACAGAAAAAAACAAAAGTCGCAAGGGGAGGGGGAAATAATGGTCTTTAACCTATCAACATATCAGCTCACTGTACCTGAATTAGATGTATTGAACAAGGGCCTTACCTTTGTTCCTACCTACAAACAAAAAACCTTTGACTGTGAGACTGAACTGTATCTCTTTCATCGCCAACTTAGGTTAAAGGACCATTTTGCTAGACATAAGACTAACACACCTGTCACCAATGTCAACCCCTTTAAGGTGCGTTCGACATTTGATCCCCCCAGTAACAATGCATCCATTGACACATTTATGCGGGTTGTCTGAGTTTAAGAGATCTCGCATCCATAGATCCAACCTCTCACGTGAACAGATGATGGCATTGAAGTCACTACGTGATAACAAGGGCATCGTTATCCGCCCCGCAGCCAAAGGCAGGGGGATAGTGGTGTTGGACCATGATAAATATGTTGAAGAAGTCCAGCGGCAGTTGATGGATGCAACATGTTACAAGAAACTGTGTTTTGACCCTACCTCAAGATATAAAATTGAAATTGATGCAATTATTGGCCTTGGATTATCTAACGGGTGGATAGATGAGGGGATTTCCGAGTTCTTGATGCAGGAGTATCCTCGGATTCCCTCATCTATGTTTTACCAAAAATCCACAAATCTATGGTTTCTCAGCCCGGGAGACCCATCATCTCCTCCATAGGGTCTTTGTGCCAGCCCATCTCACAATTTGTGGATTTCCATCTCCAGGCAGTGGTACAAAATACCCCATTCTGGTTATGGGATACCACACATTTCCTTAAGAAACTCTCAGAGCTTGACAGGCCACCACCCAACAGCATGCTGGTGACCATGGATGTCACCAGCCTGTATACCAATATAGGTCATGAGGAGGGAGTGGCTGCAATTAGGCGAATCCTCTGCTCGAGTATACACTACACCGGTCCGGCAATTGAATTTCTGATTTTGTTAATTGAGGTTATTTTGCATAAAAATTGTTTTCTTTTCGACAATAGTTTTTATTTGCAGTTAAAGGGGACTGCGATGGGGTCCAACATGGCCCCATCGTATGCGAACCTTTTTATGTATGATTTTGAAAGTAATTACATTATGTCTGATATTAATTTTTCTAAATTTATTTCAATGTACGTACGGTACATTGATGATTTATTTTTTGTCTGGACCGGTTGGGTGGAACTCTTGGAAAGGTTTATCATGCAGCTAAACTCTCTCCCTGTTTCGATCAGGTTCACCCATACAGCGAGTTATGACTCGATTGATTTCTTGGATGTTTCTGTGTCTGTGATTGATGGCCAGTTTGTAACTAAACTTTTCAAGAAACCCACGGATAGAAATAGTTTGCTCCTGGCATCTAGCTTCCATCCCAAACCTCTTAAAGCTGGTTTGCCATATGCCCAACTCTTGAGGGCGGTACGGATAACCTCCCGACCGCAAGATGTTGATGCCACTCTTAGAGAGATGAGCAATTGCTTTATTAAGAGAGGTTATGATGCCAAGGAGGTTGATGGTGCCAGAAGGAGATGTCTTGCACTTAACCGTGAGGAACTTCTCAGTATGGCAACTAAGATTGGGACCAATGAGGAGAGAATGATGTTCTCGAACACCTATTCTATTATGTCTGGCAAGCTCAGGGCGGTGATGATGAAACACTGGCACATCCTTCAGACGGATCCTCTGAGAAATGTGCAAAAAACCTCTGATGTTTTGTTATAAGAGGAGTCAGAGCATTCGACAACATGTGGTCAATTCAGACAGTAGCCCAAGAGTCGATAAACCCAGCACATGGTTAAGTACGAAAAAAGGCTCTTTTAAATGCTCAGGATGTGTCAACTGCGGACACATCATCACGGGTAGCAGCTGACAGCATGCACAGACAGGCCAAAAATTTGTTATCAAGCACCGCATGGACTGTGACACGAAATACGTGGTGTATATTGTTATCTGCCCATGTCAAAAAATCTATGTGGGCAAGACAGTCTGGTCTCTGAAGGAGAGGATAGCAGCCCACGGATCCTCGGTCAAGAAGGCATTGCTTAAGGTGGACAATACTACCCCCCCAGTTGCCAGACATTTTGCCTATTGTGGACACAAAATGAATGAGTTTAAATTCATGCCCATCGATCACATACCCCCACTAAGAAGAGGGGGAGATCGACACAAGCGTCTACTTCAACGCGAGAGTCAATGGATTTACAATCTCCAATCCTTGGCCCCTCAAGGGCTGAATGAGGAAATTAATATGTCCATCTTTATTTGAGCTGATATATGGGTGCATCTGATCGGACACATATGGTCTTGTTTTACCAATGACCTATATCTTGCTAATCTGTTGTTGTATTTGTATTTTTCTGTTTTGCCTCTATGTGTATATATTTTCCTATTGCCCATTTTTTATGTTATTCAGTTATGGGATATAGATGAACTCGGACCACATGTAGGGAATTCAACTGCTTTAATATAGCTGCACACCTATTTGGTGAATGTGCGGCAGTAGTATATGTTCTATATGGAATTAATTCCTTCCCGCATTGTCACGTGGACCCGACTCACCATATCCCATGTAATTTATTTGATTTGATTATATCATTTTGTTGGGGACATTGGGCGTAACAATGTCCAGTGAACCACATATGTATTTGTGTTTATGCACGTATATTTTCTATGTATTTAGTTCTGGATATCTTATGTAGATGGGAATGCCACGTTGCCATAACAACCTGGGAAGCAGCGCTACCGACTTCCTGCGGGTGCCCTCGCTTATGCTGTACCCCGGGTCTCCGGCCAGTGTCTTCAGTTCCACTTCCGGAACTTTGGTTCCTGGTGGATGGACGGAGACGTGGCTGACAGATGCGGCGTTAGCGTGGCGGGAGCGCAGCGGGGATGTGAGGTGTTGCGGCCCCGGTGATTGGTAAGCATGGTACATTCCACTGTTACTTAGGGTCATGTTGTTGAACATTTGGTGGTTACCCTTTGAAAAAGGCGTTTTCTCGCCGAAACGGTCTGTCTGGACCCCACCCATGGAGTGGACTTATATTGTGCTTCTGCCACTTATATGATGTGGATGAGGAAAGGCTGCGGTCTACCCATGTGATGAGTATCATGATCTTTTCACATTAAATTCTCGTTTTTGCATTTTTGAATGTGCTGGATGTGCTGGTCCTTTCATCTGCAGTGAATGCATATTTACTGCATGTGTAAACAAGTATATATATATATGTCTTGATAAAAGGGGTAACCCTGAAACGTTGACAACCAAGTACTGTTTCTCGTGATCATTTACCTGAGTGCCACCCGCATCCTGGACATTTATATATATATATATATATATATATATATATTGGGCCCCAATTGGGTTCTTAGTACAGTTTGACATATTCGTGTTCAAGCAGGCAGGAAAGGAGAGAGAGCCTGCCGGTTCTTCTCTCTCTCTCTCCGAGCAGCACCTCCGATGGCTCCATATAAGCTGAGGCGGAATCCTGCCTCCTTTTTCCTTGCTGTGTATCCTGCACACTCAGCCAGTCACTGAGCTGCAGGCTGCTTCATCAAATACCATTGGACAGCTGAGCCGTTGCTCAGCTGTCCCGTTCTGCTAGGCAGCGGCGGCTGTCAGTCAGAGCAGCAGGGCCTCGAAAGCCAGGAGTGCTGCAGACTGCAGAGCCACAGATCGGATCGATAACAGTGATCCGATCTGTACTGATCCGATCTGTACTGGGTGGCGTCTGCTCTGGTTGGGGATCTGTGGGTGAGGAAAGCCACTCTGACTTTGATACTGCCATCATAAAGATTGACAGGTGCAGTGCAGCTGAGAGCCACAGCACACAGCAGCAGGGTCAGCAGAACAGAGAGTGCGCCTCTCCATCCTGTCATCTCCCTGTTTTGAAGGACCTGCTGAGCGGCTGGCACCGGCCCTGTGAGGCATCTATTTCTCCAACTAGAGACTCAAGTTGTTGTGCACCAAGGCCTCTCACTTCTTTTTCTACTGTGGTAAGAGCCTTTTTGTGCTGTTTGCTGAAGGGAGTAGTACACACTGTTGTAGGAAATTTTCAGTTTCTTGGCAATTGCATGGAATAGCCTTAATTTCTAAGAACAAGAATAGACTGTCAAGTTTCACATGAAAGATCTATTTTTCAAGGCATTTTGAGAGTATGATCGAACCCACAAATGTGATGCTCCAGATACTCAACTAGCTCAAAGGAAGGCCAGTTTTAGAGCTTCTCTTATGAGCAAACCCATTTTAAGCTGTGCTAACATTATAGCACAAGGGTTTTAAAGGGTTTTCTAATCATCCATTAGTCTTCTAATAAAATTATCAAACATAATGTACCATTAGAATAATGGAGTGATGGTTGCTGGGCCTCTATAGTATAGTCATTTACCACATGAAACACTTCAGTGGTATGCCCGGAAATTTTCCGGGCCAAGCAGCGCTGCAGGAGCGGTCTCTCCTGGAAAATTTCCGGGTGTACCATTGATATTGTGATTGTAAAAAAAAAAAAACTCTAGGGACACACTCCCAATCTTCACTCTCCCCCACCCCCTACCCCGGGTTGCTCCCCTAAAAGAAGGCCTTATTACGCATCCCGGTGCTCCTAGCCAGGGTTCCCCTGCTGCTGCACTCACCACCATTTGCAGCAGTGAGCAGCACCGGCGGCATTGCAAGCCCCTCTCGGGAATGTTCGGGCAGGGGCTGTTCGGGAGCACTCTGCAATTTGGCCGCCCGAGTCCCCCCAAGCCGCCCGAACCTGCCGCCGCTTCACTGCTTTGAATGGTGGCCAGGGACAGTGGCAGGGGAACCTCCGGCGATGCAGCTTGGGAAGTCGGCAGGGGGTGATGGAAGGTGGTGAGAACAGGGGGGAGGGGTTGGCGACAGGGGAGGGGCTGCCCCTAAGTTCTCTGGTGGGTTTTTCTGGGGCAGGACAAACCTACCCTAATAGATTGTCCTGCCCCAGAAAAATCCACCACTCAAAGGGTTAACAATGTGTAGAGTCTATTTCTGAATAATATAATGTTATCTTTATTGAAAAAAACTGTGCTTTTCTATAAAAAAAAAAGAAAATTTCTAAGCGAACCCCAAATTTTGAATGGTAGTGCATATCTGGAGAAATGAGAATGCGCACTCAATAGTGTATGTATATGTTTAAAACTTATTTTTATTCCGTCACATAAAAACACGGGAAAAGGTATTGGATAAAGTATCAATGTTGGAGGCTCCAGTCATCGCAATCACATAACAGGAACCATTGGAGCACTGCACCTTAATTGTTGGTGCAGGTTACACTCAGTCTGGGACTCCCAGATACCTGCTTGTAGTCTCGATGCTAGGGGCATGGCCTACTGTCGAGACTACTAACAGCTAATGGAATAAAAAGAAGTTTTAAAAATGTACATACACTATCAAGCGCACGTTCTCATGTTTTCAGATTTCCACTACCTGCTGGATACAGGTCTAACTAAGGTTGGAGAATGAAGCAGCTGGGTTCTAATTACCTAAGTGCCTGGAAGTAACATAGGCAGGAGGATTTGAACTGTTCTACATACCATCTGTGACTGTTAGTTCCACAGGACTAAGAAAGCTGTATTAATGACTGCACTTTGAAATAACAAGCTTGTTTTGAACTTTGTCTCTGCAAAAGAGAGTTGAATAAAAAAAAAACATTGCCAATTTATATTAATTGGATAAACATGTTTTTAGAAAGATAATTATAATGGTTCAATATACTATATAGCACAGATTTTTTTGGGTACTTGTGTATTATCACAGCGCCCGTTAAATAGTTATGTACAGTACTGTCCTATTCAGCATAGTCAGCGTAGTGTCCCTTCAGCATGGCAGTGGCAGTTACTTGTCAGTGTAGTTGTACTGTCCAGTTAGGTAGTCAGCGTAGTGTCCCTCTAGGGGGGTTAGCTTAGTCAGTCAGTCAATTGAAGCGACTGACTGCGGCTGTATTTCTGTCAATTCAAAGTGGAGCTATTGGACCTTTATGCACTCAGCGTAGTCAGTCACAACGCTTACACAGTCAGCATAGTCAGTCAGAGGTGAAGGTGAAGCGACTGTGACTGCGGGTGTATTTCTGAAGCTCCTTGTTAATTAATTTGGAATGGCTGCTGAACCACTGACAATATTTAACCTGCCACAGATGAAAGAGGAGTTGGTGGCATTTTTTCAAGAGCACCACTTGCTGCCACAGATGCAAACCTGTCTCAATGGCCACCCTATGCGTTTGAGCATAAAGGAGTGTATGTGGCACTGACATTAAAACATGCAGAAAGAAGGTCAGTCTCCGTGCAGCACATTGTCGGCTGTCGCATCACGTTTCTGACCCTTCTGCATTTTATTTTTTTGTGGGCAGAGGAGCTTACAAGCATTTCATTTTGTGAGCTACAAAACCACCATTTTGTATAACAAATTGATGCGTGAGGCCTGCACCCTTGATTTGACGTCCCAGCCCCAACAATGGATTGGCAGACACAGCAAAATTGTAGTTGTGGATAAAAGTCTATTTGTCCAGCGCAAGAATCATATTGGACGCATCCTACCTCAGCAGTGGCTCTTTGGTGTCATATCCCATGGTAATGTTTCATAACACCAGTGGTCAGCCGTGACACCAGCACCCTGATGTCGGCCATCCAGATGCATATTGAACCGGGTACCACCATATACTCAGAAAGTTGGAGCTCGTATAACACACAACAACTTGAGCAGGCGGGGTACCATTATGCTCGCGTCAACCACCGCTACAGTTTCATGGACCCAGACGATGGTGTTCATGCCCAAAATATTTAAAGGCTTAGGGGCTCATGCAAGTAAGATGAACAAGAGACAGATGGGCACTGTGCACCAATACCTTGACTACCTGCAGGAGTTTATATGGTGTAAAACCCTTGGTACAGAGAACGCTTTCCTGTGGATTTTACATGCACTAACTCTGGTCCCAATGGCTGACAAACCAGCCAACACAAATGTTGATGCAGCTGCATCAACATCAGCTGCATTTGAAGGGAATGCAGAAAGTGAAGTATTACTTTTTTTTTTTACTTATTATATGCTATTATTGAAAAATTTTCATTGGTTTTCTTTTTTCTTCTTTATTGTTCAATATAATCCAGATGCCAGTTAACAAATGTTGTCATTACTGTTTCAGATGGATGATATGCCAGGTGTGAATGTTTCCTTTAAACACCCCCACTATTCACGCCAGCCTGAAGTGTGGCGAGCCCAGTGAGGGGACGCGTTACGCATCCTCTCGACCTGTTCATACCCCCACTATCCACGTCGGTGTGGAGTTGATTTTATAAAGTGTGGCGAGCGCAGTGAGCCCGGCAAGGGGACGCATAAAACGAGCCCAAAGCGTGACAAGCCCAAAGCGTGACGAGCACAGCGAACCCCGCTAGGGCACGTGGATTACTTGATGTGAATTCCGCGGTTGTTCGCCACGCTTCGGGTTCATTTTATGCATCCCCTCGCGGTGCTCTGTGGCTCGCTGCACTCACCCCATTATATAAAGTCTGCAATAATTACTGGGATGCACAAGCGTCTGAGACCCCCATGATCGCCTCTCCAATGGTGTCCACCAGCGCAGGGGATCTGGCGGTTACTGGTGCTGTGTGAGAGTCTCTCACTAGGCTTGCCAGGGATGCTGGGGACAGAGCTGCAGCTCCCGGGGACAGTATGGTGACTACGCTGCTTGACAGGGACACCACGCTGACTACACAGGGATGCCACGGGGACAGTACGCTGACTACGCTAGGCAGCTGTTGGGCTACACTGACAATGTAGCTTAGCCTACACTGGAAACGTAGCATAGGCTGGTGCAGTGATAATACAAGTACCTTTTTATTTGTAAACCATTGTTAGAATTGTCTTATTAAAAGACTTTATTAACTTTTAATATATTTTAACTGTATGGGACTATATACAATTACCAGTTTACCAGTCCAAAGGCAGCAGTCTCCTTGGGCAGCTAAGTAGCTGAATAAAAAGAATCCCACATCATTAATTTTATGAAGAAAGAATATTTGGTACTTATATGTTAGTTAGGCGGCCGCTAAGCCATTTGCTTAGTTTTCCATGTCCCCTCACAGGGTACGCTATGCTCGCCATGCTTCAGGCTCGGTGGCTCGCTGCGCTCGCCACACTGTATAAAGTCAACTCCATACCGACATGGATAGTGGGGGTATGAGTGTACTAACTATAGTGGGAGCCTAACTAACATATAAGTAGCAAATTTTTTAATAAAATTCTATTTATTTATTATTTATTTAATAACAGTTTCATATATGATGCAGCATAATCAGTTGCACTTGATATTTAGACATCAATTTATCTGTTTTTTAGACATGACTATCCATTTAAGAATTCAGGCTACCATTGGTCATTACACTATATAGAAACTGATATAGACGTCAGACGCCTCAGATCTACTATTTGTGTAACTCTGACCAACAGGGAATTTAAGTGGGTCGGGTAGACTAATACAGAATAATATTACACTGTAGCATGAGAAAGGGGTTCTGTACATATATAGAGATAGACTGCTGTGTCTGGACTTTTCTTTTCTGGTCATTAAGTCCCAATTAAGTCTAAATAGATCTGCTGTTTGTAACCTTGTTCCACAGATTTGTGAACCATTTGGTCTATTGCACAGTTGTGTCATAATCATTGGTAATTCTGTGTATCCTCAACATTTTTTAATATGGCAGGCCCTGCTGAATCTGTCTAGGGTGAAAGCTTTCATGTCTTAAAATCTTTTTATGATCTGTAGGTTTGACATGCAGTAAAGGGGAATACAGATCCTACTGTATTGTCTATTTCAATCAGCACATGAAGAAAACTGACAGAAGAGGTACTGAAATTGTACATTAATTTTGCTGGACTAGAAGTATTATGTGCATCCAGTACATCAGTGAGTGTCTGAGCAGGCCCTGTCCACAGAATCAATAGATCATCTATGTATTTAAGATATAATTAGAAACATTCTAGAAGTGTATTCTACTTCACATGTGATTTTGCTATGGGCAACCAATCAGAATCTACTTCTTATATATTTAGCACCCTCTAGTCGATAGTAGACAGGATCTGATTGGTTGCCCATAGCAACATCACATGTGAAGTAGAATACACATCTTAGTAAATTTCCCTAATTGTGATCTAAGTGTAGATGGGAATCAGGTGTCATCAACACCATTCATTAAAGCAATGCATATGATGGGACCACATTGGACCCCATCGCAAAACCAAGCATCTGAAGGTACACACACCCATTGTACATGAAAAAAATCCTAGTTAAAACTAGCAGTAATTCTGTAAGGTATACAGGAGTACAAGGTGGAGACATCCACACTGCACATAAAGGTATGTGCAGGCAGAGTCCCCCAGTGTCTCCAAGATGGTAGTCAAACTGGTAGTATCCTTCAGATAAGTGGGAATTTTGGGGACACAAGGATTTAATAGAGTTAAAAGATATGTCGACACAGGTTAATAGAGTGACCCTCTGGCAGAGATGATGGGTCTACCAAGGTGGGGGGGGGGGCGCTCCAAACCCTTATCTACTTTGGGTAATGTATAAAAAAAATGGGCATTACCAGATGACTACTAGTTAACGCCCATTGTAAATCTGTGAAGATCCAATTACTGGACACTGCATTAGCTAATAACGTATCAAGTTCAAATTTAAAATTGGCTGAGAGATTCCGAGACAAAAGTTCACATACATATGTACCATCCAGTTGCCGAGAACACTCATTCATATAGGCCGCAAGGTCTAGGACAGGGCTGGGCAACACCGGCCCTCCAGATGTTAATGAACTACACATCCCAGGATGCTTTGCATTAGTTTTGCTATGTGGCCATGCTGAAACTGATGCAAGGCATGCTGGGATGTGTAGTTCATCAACATCTGGAGGGCCAGTGTTGCCCAGCCCTGGTCTAGGACAACCACTGCCCCGCCTTTATCAGCGATGCAAATCACAATGTCCCTCCACTGTCTCAGATTACTCAAAGCGGTCCTTTCAGCTTGATATAAATTATTATATGAGCGCTGATCCTTGAGCATAGATAAACCCGCTTGGTCATGGAATAGCTTTTAATTGAGGGGTTGTGACTCACTGGATCGAATGTAGATATTGGTTGGATGCATTTCCATTGATAAGGTATTTCATCTTCTTCATTATTAATCCTCTTATCAATGTTGGAATTTGAAAAATAATCCTTCAACCTTAAAGACCGATAGAAACTATAGCTGTCAGTTTTCCACTGAGAAGCATTGTGTTTCACTGTCGGAATAAATGAAAGTCCTTTAGACAATAGTTGCACTTCCATGTAAATTAAAGGAGTAGTTGATAAACTGAAGACAAGTTGTTTGTCTATCACCTTTTGCACCTTGTTTTGCCTTGTGTTTTGACCGCCATGCCTTGTGTGCCTAATGGGGGCTTAATGAATGCTGCCCTGGTCCTGACCCATAAAGGGTGGGAAATACTTGTTGTAGGTGCAATAGAAGGCTCTGTGTCACTTCTGGAGGTAGTAGAACCCTTATAATCCATAAAATGTCCTTAAATGTCTGTATTTCACTGTACCTTTGCATTCACCATGTGGTCTGGTTGAACTTAGCTAAGGGTAAATTCTATTCTGCTCATAATATTGTTCCACTTTATGTTTTTCCTTATGTTTAAATTTAATTAATTAATTC
This sequence comes from Crinia signifera, assembly GCF_055691185.1. Classification (NCBI taxonomy): domain Eukaryota; kingdom Metazoa; phylum Chordata; class Amphibia; order Anura; family Myobatrachidae; genus Crinia; species Crinia signifera. Next base: position 77,248,833 of record NC_139220.1, on the reverse strand, counting down.
CTTCCTGTACTGCTCAATTTGTCGGCTCAATTTGTCATTCTAATCTGTTGCTGTATTATTAATCAGATGTGATTTGTGGTACCATCAAAAGTTGTTAATTTGAGTTTGATCTTGTTTTACTCTTTGGTAGACTCTTCTATGACTAGCAGAAGAAAATAATTGTAAGCAGCGCTTGTGCAGAATAATAAAAAATATATATGTATTTAAAAATCATTTAACATGTTCTGGCCAGCAATTTCTGAATAAATATAATCTTTACAAACTTACTGTTTCCTTAGTATTGGAATTGTTAGAATCTGCTCCTTTAAAACCACATTACCTTTACTAAGGATGTATATGACATATTTAATTTAAAGGTTTGGGGATAATTCACGCATTTTTATAAACTTTCAAATTCTTACACTTATATATAGATATGTATGGCAATATTTCTCTTCTCCTGGCGTCAGACAGTACTTGACCTGTAGAAAATATAATTGGGGTTTGGACTTGTGCCAGTACTGAATAAAAAAAGCAGAACAGTAGATTCTGAAAATAAGAGCAATTTGTACAATGGAGAAATCTCTAGATTTAGATCTAGTAGTGGTAACTGCATAGAATTTAAGATACACAAAATGAAAACCTACTATAGCTGTGCTGCTGTACTGTTCATAGCTACAGTATATACCAAATTCAGGGAGACTACAGTATTTTGTGAAACGATCAGTCCCAAATCACAAGTCACAATCATCAATAGACTGTATGGCAATTCTTGATACTTGCAGTTTTTCGCATCTGTTTTAATGTTCTGTCTTAATCTGATGCAAGCTTTAATTATTTAGCAAAGTTTAATGAATTATGACTAATTTACAAATTGAGTCAGCAAATATGGATATCTGAAAAACAGTTGAATTAAATAAGGAGCAAATTGATTGTAAAAAAGAGAAGGCTCAGGGCCTGATTCAGTCCTGATTGCTGCAGATCTTGTTTGCCCTGTGTAAGTCTGCAAATGACTTGCTAGCCAGCTATTAATCCATACGCAACTCACTCATCATCTAATGATTTTCCCAGTCTGTGCAAGTGAGCGTAACTCTGACTCTTCCACAACTGTGCGATAGAGACAGGCTGACCGGTGACAGAGCTGACGTTACACACTCTCCATAAAAACACCTGCCTGTGTTTTTCAGGGACACTCCAAACAAAAAAAAATCAGGTTACTACCCAAAATTGGAGCTTCCTTTCAGTCAAGATGCAAGGGGTTTGCAAAAAAAGAATTGCTGTTTTTTTGTCTCTGTGTGGCCTTCTGCATGCCCTTTATGATCCATATGCATGTTCAGTTGTTGCAGTTGTCTGATAATCGATTATCATATGAATTAATTTAGCTTGGATCCTGCAAAACATCTTCTTACAAGGAAGGTCTATGACTAGTTTAGTTATAAAATGTTTAGTGGCTTCTTTTATGCACAATCCTGGAATACTGTACACTACAAACAGAACAATCAGAACAGAACCGTATTTGCTCATCAGGGAAATACACATTTCTTGCAGCACTTCTGATGTTGGCGTAACTTGGCATTTGCTATTCACATACTGATTTCTAGAGAGAATTTAATGCTAATTATGCTCTCAGTACAGGTATTTTTTCTTGTTTTGTTTTTGCTAAACTCAGAATAAATCTTTGTGAGATATTAAACAATGGGAAAAATTCAGACATATATTACTTGCTACAATAGAGCTATTGATATTATTTTAAAATGCAAATATCTCACAATAATGAGCTATTTGCATTTTAAAATAATATCAATAATATACAGCTCTCCTGAATCTACATTTGACTTCCATGCATTGGAAGTAGCATTGTAATTTAATGAAGATGCTTTAAATAAGGAATATGTAAGGCATATTTCAGGCCAGTCTTAAGTCTCTTTGATGTGCTTGCAGGTCAACAATCTAGTGAAGCATGTCTCTGAGGAGTCGATACAGCTGCTCCACCTTTGGCAACTCTACTTCATGTTATCTTTTTACCAGCAGTTATGTATGCTTACCTTTCTGTTATTTCTAACTTTTCGCGTTATGCTCCTTATGTTGATAATTCCCTCATAGAACATCATTGCATCTTTTTGGTGAATAATAATCATATAGATCTGGGTTTTAATATGTGGAGAGGTATTTAATTTCATTTAATAATTATGTAAAGCTGAACTGACCTATCATATGTGCATACAATTCAAACTAACTGTATATGTTTGTGACTGTGGTTTCTAATTCAGACTTGATTGCAGGGCAAATTCGTTCTCAAAATGGGCAAAACCATGTGAGCTACAGGTGGCATAAGTCTAACATGTGCGGCGAGAGTTAGATTTGGTATATAGATCAGAGGATTTCCGCACCAGGGTTATAGTTTTAAAATATGAGAGATATATATTTTCCAGTTCTATGTAAATCAAAATAATATCAATTTTATTTGGTGCTGTCCAATGCTTTCAAATGTGTAGAACTAGATCAAAGAAAGCAAGGGAAACCAATTAATAAGGACACACTCATCCCTCCACAGAATAGATAATTCAAATCTAAATGTTATTCATATAATTTTCTTAAAATGAATCCTTGAGGTTCATGTCAGAAATAATACTCTAAATTGTGGTATATTAACAATATCTCTTTATTTTATTATTTTTCAGAAAGTGCCCTATAATAAGGCTTTGGGTGGGTTTTTCTCCAAAGTGAGCTCTATATTGCAGTATTTCCCCTGAACAGAAAAAAAATAACTCACCCAAATCTAATTCTCTCTGCACATGCACATGTTACATCTGCCCCCCTGCAGTGCACATGGTTTCGTCCATCTAAGAAGTATTTTGTCAGAAAGAGTGAACCAAAATAAGGCCCTATATGAGGTAGTAGCTTGTGACAAAAATGTATTCCAATGACATTTAATACAGATGTTTGCTCATCCTTGAAGCTGTCACACCAAACAACCCTTTCAGCATCCCAGTGACATTCTGGAAGCGTTGGGCATCTTTTTTTGTTAAAACATGTCCTACTGTAGTGGCAACATGATGCAACTATGACGCAGCAGTAGAATCATATTTCAGCTATTATTTTCCATAATAAGTAGAAACTGATTGGTTCAACAAAACCACGTCTATAATCCTACACCTTAGTAAATATATCCCTAGATCTCTCCATAGAAGCAAATATCTGATGCCTATAAAAATATTTTCCCTCGAATGAGAATCACAAAAAAATGAATGAGTGCTTAATTATCTCCATATATAGAATTACTTTAAAATAAAGATAAATATTGCCAATGAATTTAACTGTCTGTTTCATTCAATATTGTTATTATCCTTTATTAATATAGCCCCACAAGGGATCCAAAGCACCCAGTTATAGAGTACATAAACAAATAAGCAAAACAAGACAATTATGACTCACAGTTGAAGACTGTTTAGGACAAGTAAACATAGGCACATCAGCAGATTATACTAAAATAAGTATAAGAGTGGGAAAAAAAAACAAGGGAATAAATGCAGTTGAAGGAAATAGAAAGATGGGTTAAGTAAAAGAGAGGGCACATGAGGGAAGATGGCCCTGCTCATGAGAGCTTACATATTAAAGAGAAGGGGCAGACAGATAGGAACATTGGGGCAGATTTATTAAGCCAGGTTAAGTGATAAAGTGGCACCAGCCAATCAGCTCTGAACTGTCAAGTTAAGGACTGTATTTTAAAAATGACAGTTAGGTGATGATTGGCTGGTGCACTATCACTGGCAATTTTATTACTTTACCAGGCATAAGAAATCTGCCCCATTATCCATATTACCACATTAAGATCACAAAAATCAGATAATTTTAAAATGTTCTGGCCCTTCCTTATTAGACAAAAAGAAAGCAGGAGATGGAGATAAATCAGGATTGTTCTTATTAAAAGGAAGGGTTGCTTCATATACAGCAGAGTTCCCTTGATTACATGTATTGTATGTTGATCACTAGCAGTTTGTTCCTTCACCTCAACAATCACAGTTAAGACATATCCACTTAAAAGCTTAATGAATTGTAATATAGCCTATGTGGTTTACCTGTTAGAATATTGCTGTAGGTCTGTAGAGAGGAACACGATGGAGTTGGTTCTTTAAAACTTTAGGCAACATTTTAAAAGGGAAACGATTATAATAACGATTATAATGTTAATAAACAATTTTTCTGTACAACATAACAATAACCACCTAGCAATCATTTTGATGGGCATTGAGTTCATCCCCCTTCATTTCACAGTGGTTGTTACAGGAGACTGCATGAAAACTTCCTGATTCGTACCCGGATGAGACTCTATCTAAACCAATTAATACCAATAGACCTCTTGTCCCCTATTGTGACCTGCATTATACATTTAGTCCTCCTTTAGCCCTTGACTCTTTTTTTTTCTTTGTACCCTGATTATCTGCCTAGGTGTTATCCTTGACTAAAAAACATATTCAAAATTCACCCTTACCTTACACAAGACACTGCAAAAACTCTAATCCATGCTCTCATCATCACACGCATTGATTATTGCTATAGTCTCCTTATTGGCCTTCCCCAATACAGACTCTCACCACTACAGTCCATCATGAATGCAGCTGCGAGGCTAATCTTCTTATCAAGACATTCATCATCTGCAAATCTAGTCTGTCAGTACCTTCATTGGTTACCTGTATTCTACTGTATTCTACCGTATTCTTTTACTTACAAAGTCATAAACCAAACTACACCAACATACATTTCTTCTCTTATCTCAAAGTATCTTCCAACCCGAGCTCTACGCTCCTCCCAAGATCTGCGTCTCTCTTCCACACTCATTACTTGCTCACATTCCTGATTGCAAGACTTTCTTCGGGCTGTGGAATGCCCTCCCAAGCACAATAAGACTCTCCTCCAGTCTCCAAACCTATAAACATTCCCTAGAAACTAATCTTTTCAGGCAAGCTTATCAAATTCCAGAACCAGTCACAGAACCTTGCATTCTGGTGGAATCGATGCAATAAAGAATACAGTATCTATCCTTATGTATCAATGCCTATTTCCCTATAGATTGTAAGCTTGCGAACAGGCCACTCCTACCTTTTGATTGTCTGTAAATACCCTGTTTGTTGTTTCACTGTCTCCTTTTGAAAAGCGCAATGGAATATGCTGCACTATATAAGAAACAGTTAATAAATATAAAATAATAATAAATAAATTATAAACCTGCCATTTTTTTGCCATGTGAGTGAACCGTAAAGTGTTAGGACCTACTGTATGCCTTTTTTTGTTAGGAGTTTTACCAATTTATGAAATATATTCATTACACAACATTATAAAATATTATAACATATGTAATCCTGCTGATATAAGTTTTTTTAAAGTTTATAAAATATATACACCAGCATTTTCTGGTATTCTGTATATTATTAGATATGGTCATAATATTTATTTCTTAGATCAATTAATATGAATATCTAAAGATTTCATATTAAAATATTAATTTGAATTGATAATTGTATCCATCAAGTAGCTATTTAATCGTTTGGTATGACACCTTGTCTGCTGCTGGCCACACATCAGACCAACTTTCCTCCACCCATCCAACTAGTTGGTTGGATGGAATAAAAATCTGGTACTGGAGAGGAGCAAATGTAATTTGTAATCAAGTCATTTGTTTCCCAAATCTGAAAATGGACAACAACTGTCACTCAGACACGGTACTGTAGTTGGACCTATTTGGTTTAAACAATTTCACTGAATGTTTTTGTCCATTCTCCTGAGTTTGTGAGCAAATTGCTTTTTGGAATTTGCCCCTATACAGTACCAGATTTTCAGTCCAACCAACCAAGTAGTTGGATGGTTGGAGGAAAGTTGGTCTGATGTGTGGCCAGCATAAGTTCTCTACATTACAAAGTATCAATGACATCCTACACTCTAACAATAAAGCATACTGTTTATTATTATTAATAATACAAAATATTAATAATATTAATCATAATAATAATGTAAGAATGATAATAATTCCTATTTAATATTAAATAAAAAATAATTAAACATATGGCATATACTAATGGTAACAATATGAAAGTAGCAATAAAAGCAAGAACTGTACTTACCTACTAATGCGACCATCTGCTCACAATTAGACTCGAGTGTCTATTTTGCGATTACAAGTTTGCTGTCCATCCAACCATCCTAAGAAAAGGGGTCAGGGGACTCCGGCACGGCAAAGCCACTGAAACAATGGCTGGTTAACAATAAGTATGGACTACTCTTTGCGCCCTTCACACTGCTGAAAAAGCATGTACAGATGGAGCGGGTCTCTTTTTTGCAGGGGATGGCGATGGCGACACCAGCCGCCATCCCCCGCCACCCGCCATCTGTATCTGCAAAAGGGGACGACGGCTTCCCCCGGGTCCCCGCCAGCTTGTCGACGGTCACCCGGGGTCCCCACCACCTCCCCGCACCCCCCCTAACCCTGTCTGTCTCCCTGAAGTAGAGACGGACAGGTTCCCGACACCCCGCCGCACGGATACTGAGACGCGCGTGCGCGTGAGACGCACACGCGTCTCAGATGGAGAGCCGGGCTGCTGGTGGATCGCCAGCGGTGATGTTCTGGCGATTCGCCAGCAAGAGGGAGCCCAGCTCCATCTGTATGTGAAAAGTATCGATTTATCACATGAAGTAAAGATTTTTTCTTGCAAGTAGTGACTTACGCTTATGTAATTTCGTAGACATGGTTTATATACACATATGGGCCTAGCAGCCTTGAAAAGATTTTTTACTAATAACCCTTTGTATCAGGGCCCGGAAATTGAGTTTGATGCATTTACTACTCACAAAAAAAGTTTTGTTTACAGTGATCGCTACTTTTTACAACTAATGGGCGTGGCTATGGGGGCGGCAGTCGCCCCCTCATATGCAAATATTTTCATGTTTGAATTTAAACAATCTATGTTTTTTGATAATCCCCTGATTGCTGGGAGGATAGTACATTACAATCGACACATCGATGATCTCCTGATCTTCTGGCTGGGGCCACCAGAGGATCTTAGGAGTTTGCTCGATACACAGAATATTAGCCCGATCAAATTTATTTATCTTCACAGCAATCATGAGATCCATTTTTTGGACATCCTGATTAAATTAGAAACTGGAATTGTATCTACCAGTCTATACACTAAACCGTTAGATAGAGACAATCTGTTAGCTTATGATACTTGTCACCCTAGAGCTACTATTAGGAGTCTTCCTTACTCTCAATTATTGAGAGTGAGGCGCATTGTTTCAGATACAGAAGTAGCATCTATACAGATGGACAAAATGATTAAACATTTCCTGCAAAGAGGGTATCCGGCATCAGAATTTTAAGCCACTAAAAAGAGAGTAATGGCACTGGACCGTAATGTATTGCTGATTCCTAAAGATGCAGAGAAAACCATTGCCAATAAATTACCATGGGTAACCACCTATAACCAAGATAGTCCTGAGGTGGTGATGATTGTACTGAACCATTGGCAGTTGGTTCAGGCACACCTGAGTGTAGGGTTAATGCATACTTCTCTGCTCCCCAGCTTTAAAAGGTCTGATAACTTATGAAATATTCTAGATAAATTAGATGCATCTCCCGGCATAGCCTCTAAAGTTAACCTCTAAAGTAGGTTGCATAAGGCATCTTTTTGTTACCAGGATCATCTTCCAATCATTCACACACTGGCAGACTTATTCAGATCCGACATTTATCCGACAATGCTACGTTCACAGTCTACCAAATTCTTTGTCCATGTGGACTTCCTGTATAGGGAAATACACACGTATTTTCAACATATATATATATATATATATATATATATATATATATATATATATATGCGGCACTCTGAGAATTGTAATTAGGTGGAGAAGTGCTTTATTGAAATCAACATTTCTGGGATATTCTCCCCTTCTTTAGGATAACAAAATCAATGAATAAACAGTGTTTATATACATAACATGAAACTTACAAACCTCCTTCTGACTCATCCATTTGCCAAGGCCCGTCTGCCTGGTCTCTGGGCTACTCCCGGTATCAGCATCTGGCTTCCGGTGGAAGTGACACTCCGGACCGAGCCGGGTCTCTGGGCGACCTATGATCTCCGTCTGCAGCGTCCAGTGGAAGTGAATGGAATTATACAGTACACATATATATATATATATATATATATATATATATATATATATATATATATATATATATATATATATATATATATAGTCCAGGTTCCCAAGGCACTTCCGTGTCAGGGATGTGAACACTCTCCTTTGAAATAATACTTCAATGTTGGTATCCATAGAAAAACGTTTTTAATCCAATAATTTAACTTGCATCATGCCCCGACGTTTCGGTCCACATCAGACCTTTATCAAGGAGCTTTGATGATGGTCATATAGAATTCAGCATAGCTCACAGATTAGCCCTCGGAACGGGGGATCAGCTGACACGGAAGTGCCTTGGGAACCTGGACTATATTTGAGGCATATGGTTATACATATTAACCTCTTTGCTGGCTGGCTGACTGACATGCTAGTTTACTGGCTAGCAGGCTGAAATAATGGCTCACTGGTGGAAGGAAGGACTGGCTTGGTAAGCAGACATGGTGCACACAGCCAGGCAGGGTCTAAGGTTGAGCCAATTGTTCAGCACTTCCTGCCATGAAAACTGTGTATACACAGACCAATCCCAAAATCCTGGGATAGGAGCATCCAATCCCGGGATTAAAATCCCAAAAAATTTTGACTAAAATCATGGCATCCTGCTACTCTGATATCTGGGATTGGCCATGCTAGTTGAGAGCAAAGGAATAATGGGCAAATTTTACAGTGATGTGCAGTGAGGTGAGGCAAAGTCTTTCCTGTAATACACCATTATATTTATGAGTTTTGCCTAAATAAAATACATTAAATATGAATAGATTATAAATCTTGTTTCTAATCATCTTTAAGGTCAAAACTCTGGAATAAAAAGTTTATGACTGGGGAGGCAGTGCATTACTTGCTTACCTTGTCCACACATTTCCTATCTAAACTCCCCAAATTTACAGCAATATATACTCCTGCACCTGTATATAATGCCCACATTATATATTGTGTGTAAATCTGGCTCTCTCTGCACATGTTACATCTGCCCCCCTGCAGTGCACATGGTTTTGTCCATTTGAGAAGGAGTTTTCCTTTGTGAGAGAACCAGAATTAGGGCCATAATGTCCAGGTGCAGATTTAATATTTTTTTCCCCTACTGTGTATCTACTCTTAGTTGCTTCTGTTTATTCTGCATAATAAGCATAATTAAATGCCTGAAGTAGTGGTCAATTCAATTTGCTCTTTTGTATACACACTTAACATACAACAGTAAATTGTTAAGGCAATGAATTTATTTCTTTACACACAGAGAACAGACTGCATGATAACATTTATGTACTTTTCTTGATTCAGCAAAGTTCCAACCTTTTCTTTAAAGTGGGCATAAATTACCTTTTATCTCTTGAGAAAATTCAACCTTCAAAAGTCAAAAGTATGATGAAAGCATATTTATTTGAGGATTATATAACCATTTAACTTTCACAAATAATATTTGTGCTGACTTTCCAATACAATTTTATAAAAAACAAAAAACAAAAAGGAGATATGTATTAATGCTAAGATTTTTCTACTTTCTTACCTGACCTTTTGGAAATTTTGGGATTGAAAATTTAGCACCGAGCTGGATATAACAGAGTCTGACAGCTGTAAAGTTATAGATTTTGTTTTCTGGCTTCCCACCAAACTTTCAAACAATGTGCATATCCTTTGAGTATTAGACTGGCCGTCAGCCAAAGGAAATTCAGAATTTTGATCAGCACTTAACTAAAGAAACAGTATTCATTCTGAATTTCCTAACGATTTTCTGTTCTATAAACTATGTCCTGTATTTGTCAATCAGTCAGATTATATTATTAATCTATGTGAGATCTTGAAAATATTATGTAGCTACTGAAAACATATTCCATGTTTTGGAGAGAAAAAAATATTAAAGTGCAAATAGTTCATTCACAAATAGTTTGGAATAAAAAAAATCTCTATTATTCTCATGGATAAAAGGAAAATCATAGATCCATATACAGACCCATACATTTTTTAATCAGCACATAAGTATTAATTCCTATAGCACATGGAGTTACCTCTAACATTTTCAGCCTAAAGGCCCCCATACATTAGTCCGACTTGTCCTAGGGACAAGTCGGACCTGATTTCCCCTGCAGCTCCCCGGGAGGGGGACACACGATTAGGCACTTGATGTGCCAAATTTTGCATATGATAAATCTCATGGATTTATCATATGCAGTCCCCGGGGAGCTGCAGGGGGAGAGCCAGGTGGGGGACGCTGGGGAGCAGCAGGGAACAGCTGGGCAGGGTGAGCTGACAAATAGTCAGCTGGCCGGGGACACTGTTGATCCGGGCATGGGGAGAGACTGGCAGGGGCAGTGTACACATAGGCAGCGGGCAAGGGGGACGCCGGTGAACCGGCGAGAGGAACAGCTCACGTGCTGGGCAGGACCAGGCAGACGCAGTTTCAAGGAAGAAAAAAACCAATACAAAGAATGGGGAGCCAGTGATTGGCTGAGAGCTCTCTCAGCCAATTGCTGATTGGCTGAGAGAGCTCTCTCAGCCAATCACTGCCTCCCCATTCGTTTGTATTGAAGCTGCGTCTGCTTGGTCCTCCTGCCCAGCAGTGAGCTCAGCTGTTCCCCTCGCCGGTTCACCGGCGTCCCCCCGCCCGCTGTCTATAGTGTCAGCTGCCCCTGCCAGCCTCTCCCCATGCCCGGCATCCCCCGCCTGCTGACTATTTGTCAACTCACCTTCCCTGGCGTCCCCCGCCCGCTGACCCTGCCTGGAGACTGCACATAAGATTTGGAAATCTTATGTGCAGCCGGTGCGACACCCCGACTCCGATCCGATGCGCTCGGGACCGCGCATCGGGTCGGATAGGGTGTCAAAACATGCGATTTGGGACGATTTCACAGCCCGATTCATCTGAATCGAGTTAAATCTGGCCCAAATCGCATAATGTATGGGGGCCTTAAGGGAGATTAAGTCAAATGGTCTTTTGCTCTCAAGTGTCCAAATGTCAGGCCAGAGGGTGATAGACTGATGGTGAATTGTAAGAATAAATATAGAGAAACATTTTACAGTACTGTATGTTAAGCAGTAAAATTGTGAAAAGACCCTTATTACTGCTTTGTGATGTCTTGACCATTAGCAAGTTAGATTTACTTTACACAGACAACACCATGGGGTGAAATGTAATAAGATGAGAGATTCAGAAAGTGAGAGATTTGGTAAGAAATCTCCAGTTTTTTTGTTCTCATGTGTCCAAATGTCAGGCCAGAGGGTGATAGACTGATGGTGAATTGTTAGAAAAAATATAGAGACCAACTTACAGTACTGTATGTTAAGCAGTAAAATAGTGAAAAGACCCTTATTACTGCTTTGTGATGTCTTCACCATTAGCAAGTTAGATTTACTTTACACAGACAGCACCATGGGGTGAAATGTAATAGGATGAGAAATTCAGAAAGTGAGAAATTTGGTAAGAAATATCCATTTTTTTAAAAGTGGCAATCTTTTACACTGCAAAACCAGTGTGATTGATTTTGCAGTGTAAAAGATTGCCACTTTAAAAAAAAATGGAGATTTCTTACCAAATCTCTCACTTTCTGAATCTCTCATCTTATTCCATTTCACCTCATGTCTTCAACTACAAGTAATAAAGGATTATTACCACAAGGTCAATTTTTAATATGAACTGGACAGTACATTATGGGCCTTATTTTAGTTCACTCTTAGAGGCAAATTCCTTCTCAGATGGACAAAACCATGTGCACTGCAGGGGTAGATGTAACAGGTGCAGATAGAATTAGATTTGGGTGAGTTATTTTTTTTCTGTGCAGGGAAAATACTGACTGCTTTATTTTTACACTGCAATATAGATCTCACTTTGAAGAAAATCCCCACCCAAATCTAACTCTCTCTGCACATGTTATATCTGCCCCACCTGCAGTGCACATGGTGTTGTCCATTTCAGAAGGAATTTGCCTCTAAGAGTGAACCAGAATAACGCTCTATATGCCCAAATGCTGAGAACTATTGACCAGACAACAATGGTAATGATCGCAAGATACTAAGGGCAAATATTTCTAAGCTGCCGTGTTTCAGTAGAGTTCTAACTTGGCTGGTTACCGACATGATTGGGTCTGTTTTGTGTAAACAAAGAAGCTTATTTACTAAGCTGGCATGTTTTTAAGATTTGAATTTTCCAGTGGTGAAGTGATTCATGTTTGGATGCCGAGTTTGCCTGCCGAACATAAACCACACACAATCTCACTAATGCTTCTGTATGTAAAAGTAAAAAAATAGTGTGTATTCTCCTCTCCTAAGCATAACTAGCCACGGGCTCGTTGAGCTATTTTGCTACAGTATATGTGCTATATTGATAAATGAAAATAAATGTAGCATTTTTAAGATTAGCAATATTTATTCCATTTGTCTAACCAATTCCTGGTCTAAATATTGCAAGAAGTTGTATCCGATTTGCAAAAAGAGTTTAATAGTCGCACCCATTAACATTGACTGAATTCCGGAAACCTGTTTGACTTTGAGTGGCTTTTTCGGGGGTACTAAAACCAGCTCTCATTATACACATTATGCTTAGCCAAAAGGTGGTCTATTTGAAATTTGTATTTTGAGATTAATTATCTGTAGAGTTTGCTCAACAAGAGGATGCAATGCTTAATGACCCGACTGAATTTGTATTTTTTGACTAGGGAGTCATCTTCCTGAAAAGACAATGTGCAGTTCACATGAGGATAAAGTGACCTGGCTTTCCTTAACAAACTGGTCAGTTTTAGAAAATGGAAGAATGCGCAGTATGAAGCTGGCACTATTGATATCATTAAAATAAGGTAAATATATAGAGATGCTTTCTTTGTAAAGCCCCAGTAAATGGCCAAATGACAATTTTCATTCATAAATGGTCCATCAAACTGACTTGACCACTGAATGCAATTGGGGGAGTAAATGTTATAAGAATCCCATGCCATAGGGTCAAACCTCTCCTATCCCATAAATGCCATGAATACAAGAAAAAGTAAGTAACATCCTGGGCATTGCATAAATGCATGAAGTAGGCAATACTGTGCATGGTATAGTTCACAACCACCCTGGATTTTTATTTCAAATACAGTAGCCCCAATCAAAATGAAAGCATCCTTATATATGATCACTCTTACCTCAAATGACTGCATGGTTCTAAAGCTTCTTCCACTCAGTCCAGGATGCATGGGGAAGCTAAGCCCTCCCATAAGTAATTACATGATGAGATACAGTAAGTACTCTCTGCTGGCCTGAAAACCTACAAGAAGGGCACATCTAAACATTTGGACTAGGTTTAGCCAATCCCAATTTTTATTCCAGTCAAATCATTCAAAATTGTTGCCAATGCAGGACAATCTTTGAAAGTAACCTCATCACTGGGAGGGATGAAGCATGTATTTGATTGGTTGTTTGCATTTAGCTTTAGTTGCAGGAATGTGCAGTCAGGGGAGCTAGTGCCACCTTTGTCATTAATGATAAATAATACAAAGAATAAGTATATTCTTTATTAATCTAATCCTTTTCAATTGTACATCCCATTTTAATTGATTTCGGAGGCACTGAAAGTGGTGCCTCCAGCTGCTCAGTACAAATAGTTGGATGCAGGGGGCCGACAGGAGAAAAAGCAAAAAGCCATAAAAGCACATTAAATAACTAGCTCAAGTGGCACCTTTACAAGTTCCTCAGTGACAGGGGCATTATTTCAGCCAATATGAAAGCACACCCCTGTCACTGAAGCCAATGTGATTGGGCAGCAGATTCAGCACTGACAATGACTGCATTTGGCTATCACTGCCAGTGCAGCACAGGGAGGGGAGGGTCTGGCGAGCCCCGGCCAGGATGTCAGGGGCTACATCTGTATATCCAGACCATGTTGGAAATTGTATGATTGTATAAAACCTTGTGGCTGGTCTTGTGGACGATAGATCTAAAGATAGGATTAACGTGATCAAATAATTTTCTTCCACGTTATCAATTAAATTCTAAACTATATTAAAACTAATAATGCATTATATATTCATGCCAAAAATTGGAAGCCAAATATATTTAAATCAACATGGATTAGGAAGTATGATACTAGTAAGCTCACATTTTATGTATATTTTAAATTAAATACATTGTTTGGGATTTTTTATTTGGTAAATATTATAGCACCTCAAACTGACCTTCTTTCATTATTTCTTATCCGTGTTATTCAGAAAGTAAGTTTCATCATACAGTGTGTGTTCTGCTAACACAGAAAAATAATATACACCTGCCAGATGCTGCTGATTATAAGAAGCACATTTGAATTATAGCTGCAATTCTTTCAGCCAATTTGCAGTGTACAGTACATTACTTTTTCATCTTTAGAAAAGAAAGTTGTATGATATCCTAATTGAAATTTGTCCTTAAAATTATAATATGCTTTTAATTACTATTCTTATTTTTATTATGTGATCTCCATCCACGTTCCATTCTGTTTTAAGGTCTCACTATAGTTATAGTTTTTATGTAAAAGTGATATATTTATAGTTATGATTGTATAAAAATGACACTTCAATGGACTGGTCTCCAATAATTTGCAGGTGGAATTAAATATGATGGTCTAACTTTACTTATTAGAGGAATCTTATTATATGTTATGCATGGTACACGTAATGCTCTTATATTGTTATTAAAAATAGCTTTACACACTTATACAATTTGAATAAAACAACTCTATCAATCACAATTTAATAAAATGCTAAACTTGCACAGCATCAGATAAACAAAATGTATTCCTTTTCTCCAGTCACAGGTTCTCTAAAGGACTTCTTAAATTAGACTTCTTCAGGCAAAATTTACTAAGGATCCATAAAAACAGATATCAATAAATAACACATATTGAAAACACATTTTCATAAAATTCATTTATAGGGCCACCAAATTTATAAATGACAAATACGTTGGATCAACATTTCACAGTTTCTTACCTTTGGAAGACACTTATGGGGTTATTCAGTCCCTTCCTGTTGTTTTTGGGACTACACATACTATGTCTATTATGTGCAGACCTCCTTTGGGAATGGCTTTGGCGACTTGCACAATCGCATCAGGGTGGACCGGGGGCAGAAAGTGGTAGGGGGACCGCCCATGGGAATACCCATCTTTTTATGGGTATCCCATGAAAATGCTATGTTTTCCCATGGGTACATGGGCGGTCCAATGTCTGCCGGGGGCGGGCAGCTGATGTCACAGGACGTCAGCCAAGAACCCCATCTTCGTCCTGGTGCTCACAAATAAAAGTCAGTTCCCACTTTTATTTGCATAGCTAGGAGAAATCATTTGATGGTCGGTGACCATCAAATGATTTCTCCTGCAAGGGAGGCATATGAGGGTATTTGTCTTTGCTGCACATCCTCTTGCATGGTACCAAGGGGAATCAGTGGCGGAGGGTTGGGTTTGGAGCTCGATAAGCTGTGATGTTTTATTAGCTTCAATAATTAATTTTTCACCTTATTAATAATTATTTTCTTTCTATTATGTGTGGTTTTACATTAAATATTTGCCTCGCTATGTGGCATGTTATGCTATTTGAGTGAGGAGTTGTTAAGACCTGCACCCCCGTGTGGTCAGGATTTAGATTAGGAGATCCATTTGGCTATTCTGAGTGATATCTTTTATTATAATGCCCAGTGTGTATGCCTCCAATGATGAATCTCTCGCAGGTCGTTGATGGCCCGCTCCACCTTCTGCACATGTACAGATCCTGTCACCGCTCCCCCTCACTGGCCAATATTGGTGGCCACAGGAATCACCCAGTGTTTATGGACCAGTAGCCTATCACTCTCTACTTTATCACTTTTTAAAGCTTCGTTCATCTGGACCTATAACAGGTAAACCAACATAATGGGTTGATACAAAGAAATTCAATGAGGTCCAACATCAATAAAGGTCATTTTTAATCGATATGACATTGATTAAAATCAATCAAAATTGACCTATAGTATAGTAAATATATCCCTTGGTGTATTAGGACGCACCTGTATTGCTAGAATTAGTTTCAGAGGTTTTTTTTGTTATTTTTACACAAAATTGTCACAAGTATTTTGACATAAACTTCGAAATCTGTGACTGTACTTATTATAGTTAAAAACACTGAGAGTTAACTACTCCTGTCATGCACCAATGTAATCTATCAAGTTTCCAAGACTAAACCTACCATTTTTCTCTAAAGATAGGTATTTGAGATTGATTATAGTCATTTTCTTTAATAATCTCTTAGTGAAAACTCTTTCTAAAATAAAGTGTTTTGATAACACATTTTGACAAAATAGCACTTTTCAAGGTGTAAAAATTGATGCAAAATACAAATAAAAAACGTTATGTCAAGAGAATACCCATTATAAATGAATTTCTTCCATATGTAAAAGACAGTATGCACTGCATATTTACATCTACTGTATTTACTAATATGTACTGCATGCATAAAATATTCATTGTAGGATGCTTCAAACAGATTAAATACTACATAAATAACTTTTTATTAATATTGTAGTACCTTTACCTGTTATCTGGAATGCTTTAGAAATGTGGTCACATACAGTATCTGTTTTGAAATAATCATGTCTTTTTTGTTTTGGAGAATTCCTTCACAGTTATATTATACAGTACTGTAGGTTCATGTTATTCTTGTTATTCCGATTGCCGGTCCAACCCCCCCACACACACACATACACGCCAGGTTCGTTGGCACAGCCTGCAAATGTATGTTTAACATAAACATCCATTCGCAACCTATGTGGAAACACGCACATCATTCGATGGTCACCGACCATTGAATAATGTGGAATGAGGTCACGTGCGTCATGGCTGCATTACCATGGGAATGCCCAGCATTATCTAGGGAATGCCCATGAAATGCTGGTCATTCCCATGGGCGCCACCCCATGCCAGCTGCCACTACACTACTGACCCTTCTATACATGCCACAACACTACTGATCCCTCTATACCCACCATTACACTACTGAACTCTCTATACAGTAAACTACACTACTGACCCCTCTCAGTGATGGTAGACTCTGGCAAAAGATCATATACTTGTCAGCACACCAAGGGCCTATTCCAAATCTGGCATTTGAACACAGTCTAACGAGTAGTCTGCCTGGTGTAGTTCATGGTCAATCATGTGATCAGCAGCAGGACTGGAAGTTGTAAGCTTATTAGATGCTAAATAGAGACATATTGCTTCTCTGACACTGGGGTGGGGTGGAGCTGACCCTGACATTTCACAGACTACTACTCACTTGTAGGATGTTTGGACATTGAGAGAAAAGCCAGCTGAGTTCTCCCAATTGTAAAGTTTACAACATAGACCTGCCTTTCTTTATCAGCATTGTCTAGTGTTATTTTTTTTTGCATTTTTAGCAACAAAATAGATGCTCAGCAGATGTAAAGGACCTGGCAGTTAACTCTTGCCAAGGTCGTTGAACCTTGAACTCCTGACATATTGAGGTACCCTAATAGGGTTTACCTGTACGTCAGATTATTCAGAACCTGTAGGTTCATAATCTAGGTGACCAGGAAGATGATCGCCTTACAAAATGGTTGGAGTTTTGGCCATATCCACCATACATGCCCAAAAAACTGTAATTCCTCCAATAGGCATAACATGCATCAGGGAAATACCAATGTTAACATTCCAGTACCTGCATAATAAGAAACTGAACTTATAACACAAGCATTGAAAAAATGGCATATTATTACTTGCTTAGTTTTTTATTTATTTATAACTATATGTGATAGAGTCCAGAATGGATATAATGGAAATATATTAAGGAAGATAAAGGACCAACAGGATATTAAAGTGGACTAGATAAAATCAGCATAGAGGATATTATATGAACTTGTTTCTTACTGTTTTCTGATGAGCTCAAAATAAAAGGGGATCCTTTTTAGAAACTTATTGGAGAGAATAATAACACATTGTATATAAACAATTCAAACAATTTGTCTATGCTTATTTTATTTATTTTGTCTAAGCACATTTTCATGATTTTGAAATATTACTTATTTAAACTGTTGGATACCTACAGTATGCTATGCTGTAAGTTGAACGGCATCAGTGACACATAGGAGAACTTAAATACATTATGTGTGTCTATTTTAGCAAGGCATTGGCAGATGTGGTCTATTCTGCATTTTAGAGTATCAGTATGGTTACCTATTTCTGTAACATCTTTGCAGTAGTTTGAGATGGCCGGGCAGATTACAGTACTGTATATGCTCAGGAAAGGGCAGCAAAGGAGGAACTTGAATTTTACTGGGTTACTCTGAGTTTGTGGAAATATTGGATTTCAAAGGGGTACAGGTATATGAATCAGTTTCAGTTTCTTACCATGCCTCTTAAAGATGTTAGCCAGTTCTACAATGGAGGAAAGTTAGGAAACCTTTGAGAGTTCCAAGAGTGAAATTCTGAGAAAGTAATGACACTCCCATGGAGAGGGAACTAAAAGATAGTTTTAAAGACTTCTGTCAGATATAGGAATCAGTGGCAGCAGAGTGGAGTTCAGAAGGATTCAGTCCTGGGGTCAGTGTCTTAGTGCAGCTTAAATCAAATTAAAGCAGATGTTTTAAAGAAGTAAAATAGTGTAATAAAAACTAGAATACTGAAAGTGGCACTGTAGTGGCCCCAAAACTGCACTGCAGGAGCTTATTAAGGAAGGTTTATCTAGTAGAGATGTAGTCCCGAAGTATAATATAGTTAGTTAACATACTGTACAGTATGTGTAAAACGTCAAGTAACAGGCTTTACCAACAAAGCAAGCACAAGAAAACCCTAATCAGAAAGTACAAAATCAGTATTGTTAACTTAATTTCAGCACTGTCTTAAACAGCAAGGAGTTACAGACCATTGTAGGGCAGAACAAACAATATGGCAGCCATTGTGCCCACAAAATGATCTCCAACAGGAAGGACATCTTGTTTTAAGGTATGCACATATTACAAACTAAGGCCCTCAGACTGTTGTGAAACTACAAGTCCCATCATGCCTTGCCAGAGTTTTGCTATTAGGGTATTCCAAAACTATGGCAAGGCATGCTGGGATGTGTATTTTCACCAGCTACCTGTCTGACCACTCCATCCTTGATCCCCTTCAATCTGGCTTTCGCCCACTTCACTCCACTGAGACTGCCCTAGTGAAAGACACCAATGACCTGCTGTCAGCCAAATCCAAGGGTCACTTCTCCCTGCTTATCCTTTTGGATCTATATGCTGCCTTTGACACTGTGGATCACCCTATCCTCCTCCACACACTCCAAAACATTGGCCTCTCTGGAACAGTCTTCAACTGGTATTCCTCTTACCTCTCCAACCGTTCATTCTCAGTCTCTGGCTCCACCTCACCACCTTCCTTCCTTCCTGACGGGGTCCCTGGGTGTTCCGTCCTTGGCCCCCTTCTGTTCTCCCTGTACACCTCTTCTCTGGGTGCACTCATTAACTTCTTTGGCTTCCAATATCACCTCTATGCTGATGACACCCAAATCCATCTCTCCTCTCCTGATCTGTCCCCCTCCTTATACTTGGGAGGGGGACCCCAGACTATTATTAAAATTATTTACTTACTTTTCCATTTTTTTACACAGAGAAGCCTGCATAGATCTAACTGAATTACCACTATAGTACTCATGGCCATATATGGCTGTTGATGGTTTATTCATTCATACACCAAAATTTGTCTGAGCTTGCCTTGTATTTAGATATGGCAAATCAGATGAATTCGGCTGATAGTAAATTAGATGCTAATTTACAGGCAGTATTTGACATCGTATGGGTACAAAAATGTGCATTCTTAGCCATACGATCTTGGTAAATTTCCCCATCAGTATCACAGATATTGAAGAAATACTGTAGATCAGATCAGACTTATTTAGTGGCTAAGAAACTGGAAGTAAAGTAGAATATCAGCTGTGGAACAAGATAGCTGATTTGCTCTTGAATAACATATATACTGTAGCTCTAAGTTTTTTGTTTCTTTGTTGATCAGATACTCTCTATAGAATATATATTTGTTATCTTGGTTTATTAATAAGTGTGGTCCTAGAAATCTTCTTGGTTTAATGATAAAAGTTGACCTTGTTATATTTAGATTTTATATGAAGGTTGTATTGCTCTGTGGTACTGTACATATAAATTATACACACAAAGAGATAAGAAGCTACTGTATACAGTATAATATGGCTATTAAAAAGTATTCAAGACCACAAGGAAGAATTTATATAAGTGCAGTTTTTTGGTGCAGTTATTGATATTTACAGTATAAAAAGAACCATTGCTTTTTTCATTTTTTAAAATTCTTTAACTTTTTTATTAAAATAATTTGTGCTTATTGTCTACTAGAAAGCCTGTTTGAAGCAAATGCTTTGAAAGCTAGAATATGTAGTTTCAATTGCTGCCAACAGATGGCAGTGTAAGCCAGCTCAAAGCAAATGTGTCCAAAGCAAGTAGATGTTGTTTTACTCGCTGCCAACAGATGGCAGTGTCCGCATGGACACTAGACATATATATGAAGATGATGAACAATTACTCCCCACGGGGGTTGGGCTTGCACGAGGTGACCCACATTTGCTTGGTATTTAAGTCTTCACAGCACATTGTATTATTTGTATCCTGACAAAAGTTTATCATAAAACTAAAACGTTGATATAAGTTATGGTGTTGCACGCCTGAAATATTTCTACAAAGACCCTATGAGTGCCGCTTCTACCCACTGCTAGATGATGAACAATATATATTTTTTAAGAATAAGCCTCTTTATTGCGTAGTGTGATAATGTAAGGGTACAGACGAAAAATGGTAATGCAGTAATACAGTACACTGTACTAATTACGGTATATGATTTTTGTTGGTGATGAAAAAATATATTTTTAAATACAATAACATTATTAATTATTATTAATTCTAAAATTTATGTTTTAAAATCACTGGACAGCAATA
The DNA here is from genome assembly GCF_055691185.1 of Crinia signifera. Lineage (NCBI taxonomy): Eukaryota > Metazoa > Chordata > Amphibia > Anura > Myobatrachidae > Crinia > Crinia signifera. Next base: position 77,227,723 of record NC_139220.1, on the reverse strand, counting down.
AATCAAGCCACACTTATGTGCTTTGGTTCTTTACAGGATTGGCTTTACATTTAGGGCCTGATTCTTGTTGCATAGATCGCAGTTTACCGAGCCCTAGAGAGCCTGCCTGCTGAATACCGACCCCCGCCACCGTCTTCCCTCGCAAATATGTGAGAGGATGTGTTACAAAATCCCCTCACATGACGCCACTGCCACAGGAATCATTCAATGGTCGCCGGCCATTGAATGATTTCTCCTGGCTTTGCAAATAAAGTCAGTGGTAAAAAAACATAACCCCAGTCCCCCCCCCCCCAGGCCTCCCCAATGCCTGCTAATGGCTGGCGAGCATGCAAGTCACCAAAGCCATTTTCAAAGGAGACCTGTACATGTGCATAAAAGACCATGCACATGCGTAGTTCAACAACATCGGGTGGGGGATGAATTCGCTGTCTAGCGAGTAGATTAGAATTATCCCCTTAGTTTTATTGCTTTCAGTTTCATTAAAATTGAGCTTGATAAAAAAAAAAAAAAAACATAAAACATATTTATACCACTTTCAGGAATGTGACCAGACAATTACCCAACATTTCGAATGTACAGTATTTGCTTTCGAATGGAATATTATTTTTGATTCAAGGCATCTTAGGCATTGTTATTTTATAAGACATTTTTGGGGAATGCTTATAGCATCTGGGATTGCCGGAGGTATGAGACGCCAGTTGATCTCAGACTTTATTTTGAAGCTCCAATCATTTACACGTAAACACAGTTTTAAAACCGCACTAGAATGTACCAGCTACTCAAAATTAAAACAACAATATATATATATATATATATATATATATATATATATATATATATATATATACACATATATAGATGAGATTCCATGCCTTGTTAATGATTCTTGATTTACAAAAACATCTGAGATCAGCCCACACCTCTGGCAAGCTCAAACACTATTACATTTAGCTGCTTATTTATTTGTACAAGTCATATTTCCTTTTTAACACTTTGACTTGCTAGTGTGTAATTAATGAGTAATGTAGCCCATACGTTGAGATACTGCATAAAATCAAAAAATGTTGACCACATCTGTTCGATAAATAGAATGATTGTATGAACATTTTAGGGACCATGCGACATGATGCATGGGTCCAAAAGTTGAATGTCACATCGATAGATAGTATGTGCTGCACATAATACCTAGCAAATTGCATAAGCGATGACATGTGGTTTTTAACCACCTGCAATTTCTCTAATGCAATCCACAGGTGGGGGGGCAGAGGGATTGCTTTCGGCGGCATCGGGAAAGAGAAGAGGGGATCTAAGGGGACTGTAGTCTGTATCCGTCTGAGTAGCTTAGCGCTGTGAAGAGGTGCTTGTGTGTGGCGGGGGTGAGAGTGAGCAGTAGAATAAAAAAAACAGTTTAAAACACCGGGCATGCCACTTGCTGGGGCAGCAAAGAAGCTTAGGGGGAGTATGTTTAATTTGTCTGTTTAAATATTAGCTCCATCTTTTGTTCTTTCTTGTGCTTCCACTACATATAGTATTTGTTATTCTATATTATACGTGTTGTATCTTACAGACTGTGGAATTATCTGGAATATAGGTTGCACTGTTCTTTGTATTGCTGTTCGCTTCAACAATGTATATGAGTTAATTATTGACTGTATGATTTGTCTTGGGGGCATATGCTTCAATACATTTTTTTTAAATATGTTTTAAAAAAAACAATGCATTTCTGTATTGGGATGATGTGACTGTTTAATACTTCTTCTTCCACGATCACCCCCCCCCCCCACACACACACACACACACCTTATATAAATATATAAATATATGTAGGCATGTGTGTATGTATGAATGTATGTTATGGATATTATGTTTAAAAAAAAATAGCATGGTCCTGTTAAGAGGGGGAGTCAGCCAAGGTGATGTCAATGGCTTTCAGTTGACTGATTTAAATTTGCCGGGAAGTGAGGTGCCCCCTTGGGAGCATTTGGGAGGCGGCAGATTACTCCATTGCCTCCCAGAGTTACGCCTCTGACTGTAGATATATAAACATAATAAACATATGACTTTAAAATATTGGACCAAATTCAGACCTGATCGCAAATACCTTTTTTTTCCTCAAAAAATGCTTTACTAAGATTGTATTTATTTTGTCTTGTGATTCTCATTATTTGCAAGTTTTTGTTATTAAGCAGTGAAATATACTTTTATGAAACCAAGTTTATCACAGCACACACTCAGGATTTAATACACTTCTTATTCATGTTTATAGTTTGTTCTCCTTGCAGGAGAAAGTAGGAATTGCCTTATACAGTAGGAGATTCTGCATTTTGCATTGATTGAAAAGGCGCTACTGTTGACTTATATTTCTGTGAGCTTTATTAAAATCATGTTTTTGAGGTACGCTTTAATTATTATTAAATTGTTTGACCTTTCAATTACAACAAATAATAAAAATAAAGAGTGAAATTAATATCAGAGCTTCCAGTGCCACTAGCCACATTGGGGCAGATGTATTAAGCTTTAACAAGAGCTAAATGCAAGGGTGATAAGGAGAGATAAAGGTCCAGCCAATCACCTGCCAACTGCCATGCTACAGGCTGTGTTTGAAAAAAGTCAGTAAGGAGCTGATTGGCTGGACGTTTATCTCTCCTTATCACCCTTGCATTTATCTCTTGTTAAGGCTTAATACATCTGCCCCATTGTGAGGAGTCACTAGTCATACTTTACCCAGGGCCAGAATAACAACACAGTGGATTGAGCTACAGCACAAGGTCTCCATATAAAAAATAGAACCATCATCATGACAGCATGATTATCTTCAGGCACAATGGTGTAACAATGGGGGTTATTCTGGTTGGTGCGGCCAAACTTGCGTACGTCCCATATTAGCGTACGCTCTCCGTACGCGGCCGTTGAGGTTAAGTCCACCTACAAATCAGCCGCATACGTACGGCCAGAAACAACGTCGAAGGGGAGTGGCGTACAATTGAGCGTACGCCAACGTACAGGGACGGATCACCCCTTACACACCGACAACTGGCGTACAACAGAGCGTACGCCACCGTTTACGGGCGTCTCTCGTCCGTCTTCCCGCCGGCTTCTTGCGGCAATCTGAGCATACGCCAGCTTGCACGCACGGGTCCCTATTGTTTTCAATGGAAAACACAGGTTATGTCACCGCTCGTGAGAGTGAGCGTACGTCCGTGCACGTTGGCATACCCTTTACATATATGGACCTGCAAATCTTGCCTTTCAACTATAATTAAGGCAATTAATTAATTAATCAAATTGTTATTCAATTATTTTTTTTTATTAACTCAATTGTCTATCTTAATAAAGACCCTAATATCTCAACATTTTAACCCTCATTACATGTATATTTGTTATGTTCTAATGTTGCATTTTAATCACTATCTATGTGTCCCCACATTGCTTTTACTTTTAAATAAATTTATGTTGGTGTTTGTGTGTATGTACTAAATGATGTCCATAATTAGTTTGAACTGATTTTTTAACATGTATACCTACCCTGATGTTATGTGTGATGTTTTAATCTAACAACAATAAAAAATAATGCCTTTTCACTATGTGTTATTTCACCCCAAAAAACACACATTCACACATCATTCATTACCCCTCACCTCAAATTACCAATATAACTTACATTACACATCTGTATGTACCTGCCCTTACAAACCCTCTCACATATTTATGATTAAAAACACAGGCAACTTCTAACTTTCAAAAAACTTTTATTCTTAACAAACATAATAAGGGGGGGGGGGATAAAAAAAATTACATGAGGGCTTCCAGACGTACAAAAAGAATATTTAAATAAAATAAAGTCAGGAATATTTCCCGCATTATATTGGCCACCTCCTCCTGATGCTGTTCAGTGTCTGTAGTGAAGGGGAAAAACACATTATAATTAATATATCATATACATAAATGTTTATTGCATTGTAACATAATATGAATTTGTGAGTTAAGTGTGAAGGCCACATACATTTTTCAACTACATCGAAGATGGGTATGCTGTAAACATGGTCCAAAATACTATTCTGTTGACACACACATACTGTACATATTACATAAAATTATAAAAATTACTCCTTCTTGGATGAATGTATGCTGTATCCCAATTGGTAGTTTGGTTTTGGGGGACTCACCTCTAACCTCACAATTAGGCTGTGCTATTTAAGGGTTATGACATTGTTGCGGCTTAAGCACTCCTTACTTAGTAAAATGTTGACCATTGCTGTACTAATTATAGGCCTAAAGCTATGTTTGTAAAGCATGCATCCGCATGGCCTCACACACTATTAACAAAACAATCTATAAATTAATGTTGCACATCATGCTGGGAAGTGGAGTTACACAACACCTGGACCCACATAACCTCAACACCACTAATGTTGGATATGTCATTGGATGTACTGTTATGTCAATTATTCAAGGGGTGAGGCATGGCCACACTCAAAAAAAAACACCAAGGGGACCCTTGTTCTTGGAGAAGGACAGGCCACACCTCATGGTCGCCCTGCAGTGATATGTTGCAACTAATGTTGATGTTGGATACACATATGTGGTTGTTGTGATTGTTTATGTGTAGAAATGTGTAGGTAAACATTGGCCACATTATTTACTTACGGCTAGTTGAGCCATCCTGCTCGCCGCTGGTTGGGTGTCCGGTGGTTGGGGGGGTCAGGAGCAAGGGGGATGGGATAGGACTTGAGATAGAGGTAGTGGGTTGGAGTGGGGATTGGAGAGGTTTGGGGGTGGGTGGTGGGGAGGTGTAGGGGAGTTGGAAATGGGGTGGGGAGGGGGTTTGGGTGGGGGTAGGGGTGTGGGTGGGGGTAGGGCTGTGGGTGGGGGTAGGGGTGTGGGTGGGGTTAGGGGAGTGGCTGGTGGAAGGGGATGTTGATATGGGGTGTGCTCCAGCAGGCCCCAATGTGTCCTCCTCCTCCTCTTCCTCCTCACGACCTTCCTCTTCCTTCTCTTCCTCCTCAGGGCCCTCCTCTTCCTCCTCTTCCTCCTCACGGCCTTCCTCTTCCTCCTCCCGGGCTGCCTCCTCCCGGGCTTCCATGCGTGCCTTTGCGCGTGCTGCAATGTTCATGTTGATGGCATAGAAATCGAAGGTTGGGTTTCATAAAAATGGGGGAATTAAAAATTCACATTAGTCATGCTCATAACCTTACAAATTATCATTTCTGTTATATTTCATACATTTATCATGCTAACTAATTGATATGCTACACCCAAAAACAGAGCGACTACATATACCCCCCCCCTATACACCCCTTATGCACCCCCTATACACCCTTATACACCCCTTATACACCCCTATACACCCCTTATACACCCCATATACACCCCATATACACCCCATATACACCCCCTATACACCCACATACTCATGAACATATTTATAAAAAGTACAGAAATCATTGCTAAAAAACGCAGACATACTAGTAAATAAAAACTTACATCGGGCAATATGGCGGCGAATTGAACAGAGCATCACTGGCTGCCGCCGGCGCAGGTCAGACCAGCGCCGCTCCACTTGGGCCAGGCTTCTGCGGACGCCGGTCCGGGCGTATATTAGCCGGCGGGCAGCATTATATGCCCGCCGCTTGTCCATGTTGGACACATATGGGCCCCTGGGCCCCAGGCGCCTGTCCATCACCTCAACCAAGGCCACCAGCTCCTGGTTCGAAAAGGCGTTAGCCCTGGTTGAAGACATATTGGCAATGGCGCAGTTATTAATTGCAGGTACATATATAACTTTTGGTGCTTGCTAATTGGTCTAAAAACTTGTTTGTTTAGTATTAACTTTATTAATCCTTCTTACATTAACAAACTGGATGCGAATAGAAACTTACGCGAACCGTTCTGATATACACACACCATAACCAACAGTATGCTTTCAATTTATAGAGAGACGTACTGTATATACAGTGTGCTGAAAATAATACACACAACCGTCTACTAATAAATACGCTGATAAAAAAGCACAATACAACGATTTCCATGGAGAGACGTACTGTATATACAGTGTGCTGAAAATAATACACGCAACCGTCTACTAATAAATACGCTGATAAAAAAAGCACAATACAACGATTTCCATGGAGAGACGTACTGTATATACAGTGTGCTGAAAATAATACACGCAACCGTCTACTAATAAATATGCTGATAAAAAGGCACAATACAACATGTTGGTGTATGACAATTTCATACTCATTACATATGTAAGGAAAGCATTATAACGTGATGTTTTTAAATGTGATTCAGAAAGCATACACAAACTCCAACAGGTACCACCTGACAACACTCATCATTGGAATGACAGGTGCACACATTTCAACATGTAGCACACAATGGTCCACAACCTGTGTATGTGAATGTACAGGTGAATGTTCAGGTGCGTTGAGACCTGCGTAATTTAAGCGGGAATTATCGCCGGGAAATATCGGCGTAAATTAGCTACTACATTGCGGGAAAAATATACGCCCCCTTGTTCATGGCGGGAGATTACCATATAAATATTCAGTCAGATGCAGGCCAGAATTGCTGCAAACATGTCTGGCTCAGATGATTCCGCAGCTGAGGACGCTCTACAGAGAGCAAGAGCAGAATCCTTGCTTGAAAGGTTGAGGCACAGGGAGCAGGAGAGGACAAGGAGGACCCAAGAGCAAGGGGGCCCCTCACTAACAGCCACTACTGCAATGCCACCAGCTCCACAAGGGCCAAGCAACCAGCCAGAACAAGAGGTTGCATCTCTCCAAACAGGTGTGACCCAGCAGGTGCATGGTGAGAGAACTGGGGCCACCAGAAAACGAGCTGCAACATCTAGGGCGATGACTGAGCAGGATACCACCACCAAAAAGAGAAACCCTGCATTTCTAGAGGCAGAATTGAGAATTTTAGTGCCCAGGGCACGAGAATGGATCGAATTGCCAACCAGGAAGCCGGGTGCCAGTGCAAAGAGAAACCTTTGGGACAAGATCACAGAGGAAGTGAACCAGGTGTCACCAGTGGTCAGAGATTGGCTATCAGTGAAGAAAAGGCAAGTGTGTTTCTCCCCCTGATAATGTCATATGTGTGTGCATATGTTACATGTATGTTTTGAGAATAATAGAAAGGTGTGTTTGTAGATAGTGCTACACTTCAATGTCACATGTGAACACAACCATGTCTAATAACCCACATTTATATATGAAACATGCACCATTGGTGTGATGTGAGGTTATGGGCACAGTTCTGCTCATGTGAAGTATGTGATGGGACAACAGAAAGTGTGTTGTTGAAAAAGAGTTGTTGTAACATGTTCCATATGATGCTACTGAAACAAGAATGACCAAACTGTGCACATGTAGCTGGTGAGAAACTACACATCCCAGTATGCCTTCCCATAGTTAAATTACTCCATAATAACAACACTGTCAAGCTATGGTGGAATGTGTAGTTTCACACCAGGTGGAGGTGCATAATTTGGCCATGGATGATGTCATTTCTGCATAGTGATCTATGTATGTGCATTTAGTGGCCTAATGAATGAGATGAGACACTGAAATGCCTCATAATGGAGACATTAATGTGTGTGTGGGAAACATATGGCTAAAAAACATAACATCACCCACACTAGGAAATGTAACGTAGTCATGATGTTCACTAGCACAGTGGTGCACATATCTCATGGTGATATTGTATTTTTTAACTTGTAGGTGGTCAGACTTCAAAACTACACTGAAGAGGAAGATGACTGACCGGTACAACCACAGCATGTCCACCGGGAGGGGGCCTATGCCAGATCATTTGGAATATACCCCCCTGGAGCAGGACGCCTTGGATGTTATTGATGTGGCCGAGGTCAGGGGGATATCCAATATGGATAGTGAGCTCCCGGTGGAGGTCTTTGCTGCTGTTTTGATGGTAAGTCACAGTAATGCATTGTATTTGGAAAGATATTTTTTAGTGCGTATGTGATGGTGACATTGTTTTTAATTATTATCCTAGAAGAAGCAGAAACACAGGATGAACCGGCAGCATCTTCCTCTGCAGAGCCACAGGTGGAGCAAGTGGTCCAGCCTCCACCAACACAACACCCCCAGCCACAGGACACATGGGATGCCAGGTGGATGGTGATGCTGGAGAGGATGGTGCAGCGAGGGGAGGAGTCTGCGGTCTGTCAGCAGAAGGTTATGGAATTTCTGGCAGATTGGAAGCCCACAAAGAGGCAGCAGTGTGAGGCCTTAAACCGCATCAATGACACTCTGGCGGCTGGCATGCAAAGCATTGTCCAGCAATTCAGCCGCCAGAATGACATTCTGGTGGAGCTGCTCACCACCGCCAGGTCCCAAAGGGACAATCCCCCATCTGCTGGCCCACCCCAAGCTGCTCCCCAACCTTCCACCTCTGCTGACCCTCCTGTGTCCAGTAGGGGAAGGCCGCGCAAGCCATCAGAGCCAAAGGCCCCTGTCCCCAAGGCCCCATCTAAAAAGGGCAAAAAAGGGCCAAAATAATGACACCTGGTTCACTTCCTCTGTGGTTGGACCCCAAATGTTTAAATTGCACTGGACATCCACTTCCTGAGTTGGCCATCGATCCATTTTCGTGCCTTGGGCATTAAAGTTCTTATTTTGACCTCTAGAAATGCAGGATAAATTTTTGGTGGTGTGTATCATGCTTAGTATTCACCCTGGTTGTTGCAGTACGTATTCTGGTGTCCACATTTCTTTCACCATTGCATTTGCAGGGTAACACATGTTTGGAGATATGCAACCTCTTGTTCTGGCTGATTTTTATTTTTGTGTATATTTTATATTTTATTTTTATTTATGACATTAAAGTGGCAAATAAGCTGTGATGCTGAACAGCAAATAAATTTATTTTCCCAATTACAACACAATTGTTGTATGTGTAATTTCTTGTGTGAAACAAATAATACATTTATGTGTACTTACTGACCAGGGTATTTTTGAGCATTTCTTGAAGTGTGGTAGAAGTTTCCCATGTGTAACCCTCTCCATGGCCATTCACATGTTCATATCCAACTTTTCCCTGCTAATTAGTTTGTGTCAGCACATGTGCAGAGCAACTTAATAGGTGAGAAAGCAGTTTGTGTGCAGGTGAGGTAGCTCCTACATTAGTAGGTAAAAGCAGGTCCAGAACAATGATTTCCTCATGGAGTGGGTGAGGTAGACAAACAAGCATCAAAAGGGACATTTGTGTAGGAATGCATATGTGTCCTCCCTAAAAAAAGATGTGTGAATCGGCCAAACATGATAAAATTGCTTGTGAACAAACATGTTTAACTATTTAAATATATATGAGTTTACAGTGTCATAAGCAGATGTAGGAATCCTTTGTTAGAGAGATGTGAGTGCAATAATGTGATTGGTGGCATCTTACATCCAGAGTGTAGTAAAATCCAATTCATAGCAGATCAGAAAGTGGTACAGTTCGGTATTTTGGGTACTATACAAAGATTGTGCGCAAAATAGTGGGCATGGGCTTAAAACATTGCTGAAACATCCTTTGTAGGTGTTAGATGTGGTTTATGTTATTGTATCATAAATACGAAACCTATGTTTGTATTAGAGTGAACACGTTGACACATGTCGACTTGTGTAGATTGAGTGTGCTACTGTGTAAAGTCTATGAAAGCACGTAGTGAATGTGTATAAATGTTTTACAAATACCTACCTTAGCATATATAAGCAGGTCTTAAAAAGATTCTTACCTTAAATTAAACAAACCTTTAAATGTCGAGAAGTATAGAAAGATAAGCTTCCAAGGTGTTTCAGTGCTGTGTGTGGCTTGCAGGTAGTGAAATAATGGTTTGGACTTAATAGACTGCAGCATTGCTTATTACATTCAGGTGTATGTGTCTGAGTAGTTATCAGCGTAAATTAGCAAACCCAGGCGTCCGCTGTCATGCGGTATCTGTAGGGGTGGTCTGAGGTGGCGGTTGGCGGCCGCCTGTTTTGTGTCCGAAATGAACGGTGCTTTAGCCGATCGAGCAGTAGTAGCACCGTTCATTTTTGGTGCACACCCCCGTGTACGCCCATATTTACGCCCATTTTCCCTCATTATTTCAGCCGCTCCCCTCAACACGCCCCTATGCCGCCCCCAATGACCGTACTCTCGCGTACAGGTTTTTTCGCATGGAGAGACCCGTCCGTAAGCGTTGTGGAGTGGTCGCGCCTGCGCATTGGAGATGGTACGCATGCGCAGATCATTAAAAACCCCGGAACGTACGCGTACGGCCCAGCCGCACGAACCAGAATAAGGCCCAATGTCACTACAGCCCAAGTGGTGGCTTGGGGAGCTCGCGCTGTGGGAGCGTATGGAATATGCTGAAAATGTCCCTCCAAATATGGCTGCCCCCTTGGAGGAGACCAATGTTAAGGGTCCTACTGGACAGATGGATAGATGTTAGAGGTTCTACTGGGTAGAACCTCTAGCATCTATCTTTCTTTCCTTATAGATATTGCCCCTTGAATATGGCAATGACAATGTAAACCCCTTGTAACCACCTGGCAATTGGCATGGAACTCCCTGGCAATGAGCATGAAACCCCTAGCAACTAGTGTGGAACCCCTGGCAATGAGCATTTAGGGAAAAAAACACATATAGGGGGTGCCAGAAATTATTTTTGTAGGGGAGGACAACATTTCTAGTTATGCCATTGATCAGGCATAATCAGCTGATCACATGATTGGCCATGAATTATAAGTATTACAATTGTATTCATATTTTAGACTTGTACACAATTTTTGTACTTTCTTTTATATTTAGGGATAAAGTGGGGCTTTTAGTGTATCCTTTCTGCTACTTAAAAAATGCTATGACTAGTTTCAATAAAATAGATTTTTCTCTCTTTAAAATATATTTGGATTAGACGTTATTTGTCGACTTGTATTTCAAATTTACATAATCAATATGGTATATAGGAGTATACCCTCATAGGGCAGTATTCAATAAGAAAGTTCTCCGTGCATGGAGAGCGTTTTATTTCGCTCTCCATGCACTCTCCGTGTTTTAGCGGAGATTCTCCCTGTTCCGGAGCCTCCTGCTCCCACTATTCAATGTATTTAAGACTCGCCGCCACTCGCGGCGAGTCTTAACCCCTGCAGCGGACGAGCGTCCGCAGCAGGGAGCATTCAGGGAGCCGGGGGACGGAAGCAGCCAGAGAGATTAAAGTCTCCCTGGCTGCTCCAGAGGAATGTGGAGGTGGGCTCCCCTGGACCCAGGCAGCACAGGCTGCCCCCTCCTATAGCCAGCGGGGGACCCAGTATTCTCTGCACCCGATCGTGCATATTATCGATTGGGTGCAGTGAATATATGAATATCTAATGAGCGGCTCGAGCGCTCCGGCCCCCTGCTGGCTGCTCTGTGTAAAAAAATAATAATAATAATAATTATTTTTTTAAAATTAAATATATATATTCATGTGCTATATGCCATGAATAAAAATAACATGCCACTACACCAAAATAAAAAAAAAACCTTTTAGTTTAAAAGTTCACATTCCAGATCTCCATCAAAAGATGGAGAATTTCTACACGGAGAGAGACGGAGAAAATCACTTAGAAAGACGGAGAATATTTCACATTGAATAGGGTTGCTCACTTTTGAAGAGCAAAATGCTCCGTCCAAGGCGAACAAAGCACAAATTCTCCATAAAACACGGAGAATTTTTCTCATTGAATACTGCCCATAGACACTTTTTAAAAATAAATACTTTTATTGAATATTTACTTGTGACATAAAGCAAACCATACAGCAAAACAATGACAGTAGCCTTTCTACCTTGTCTGTTATTATCCAGTTTAATTTTATTACTGTTTTTTCCAATTGTAAAGTGCAAACAATGACAGTAGCCTTTCTACCTTGTCTGTTATTATCCAGTTTAATTTTATTACTGTTTTTTCCAATTGTAAAGTGCAACCAAATATGCTGCACTATACTGTATAATAAACAGTTAATAAATAAATAATAAAATGAATACTAAAAATGTCAACGCATAGTATAATGGATAATGACATTCACAAACAGAATTGTGTCAGAGCTGAAAATATTTGGTACTTGTTTCCTAGAACGGCCACCAAAGGGGGTAATCGTTTACCTTAACTTAAGGTACATGATTACCCCCGATGGACCCGATTTCCTTTGAAATCAGGTCCATTTTGCCGGCAAAGGCAAAATCGGGTCCATCGCGTCGGTCGGGTGCATTAACATGGCACGCGATGCGACCGAAGCGATGCACCTGATTTTGCCATAGGGTTCAATGTTAAAATATTTTTAACATTGTAATCGGAAAAAAAATGGGAAATGGGCCAATATGGCCCATTTCTCATTTTATATGCCCCCCCCCATTGTGAACGTCACCCCACGATTGACGCCAGCCCGAAGCGTGGCGAGCATAGCGAGCCCGTGAGGGGCGGCGGTACGCGTCCTCCGACCTTTTCATACCCCTACTATCCACGTCGGCGTGGAGTTGAGAATATAAAGTGTGGCGAGCGCAGCGTGTCACTGAGACCGAAGCGTGGCAAGCGTAGCGAGCCCCGCGAGGGGACATGTATACCTGTGAAGTTATACGCGTGCGCTCGCCACGCTTCGGGCTTGGTGGCTCACTGCGCTCGCAACACTTTATATTCTCAACTCCACGCCGACGTGGATAGTAGGGGTATGAAAAGGTCAGAGGACGCGTACCGCCGCCGCTCGCCATGCTTCGGGTTGGTGTCAATCGCGGGGTGCCATTGAGGGGGTTAAAATTGGGGTCTGGGGAGACTTTTACATTGAATCCAATGTAAAATAGGGTCCCAGGGACCCTTTTCACATTTCAATCAATGTAAAAATCGGGACCATCGCATCGGTCGCATCGAATGCGATTTGGTCGCATGCGATGCGATCGATGCGATGCGACCGACCCGATCAACATCGGTGTGGCCGTTCTAGGAAACAAGTACCTAACATTTATGTACAGTAAATAAATAAAATACAAGCAAAAAGAGACTCTGGAGGAGATAATCATATTACATATTCATAATCAGATGACAGAAATACATAAAAAAGAAAACAAAAGAAAATAATTTTGTTTCTCATCCACTACAATTTCCAGAGATCCAGTAAAGGAGGTCTTTCAATGCTGGTATTAAAAATTACATCAACATCCCCCCCCCCCCCCCCCCCAAAAAAAAAAAAAATTGGAGGCTTTCCTTCTTGCTATCTCACCATATGTCCAATAACTTCAGGGGATAGGATGGCTATCGGTGCAAGCCACAACAGCCAAACGTGTACTCCTTATGGGGTGAATGTTGCCTGCATTAGCACAAAATAGCTTGGAGTAATTTTGTGCGAGTTTGGGCCATCATAACGTGTGGCTGCCTATGAGTGTGACTTCATCACATACAACTGGATTGACTGCTCAGATTCTTTAGCAAGAACCACCTCCACCCAATTCCTTTTGAACAGATAAACAAGACACTTTAATCTTGATAATGCATTGTACATTGTATGTACTTGTGGTAGGGAATATAAGGTCCACTGGGGCAGAGACTGATGTGTGTGTTCAAATATTCTCTGTGAGGCACTGCGGAATATGTTACCGCCTCTGTCACAAGCTAGACAAGATAAAACATTTAATGATTATTGTCATCTACTGCCAAAAAGTCAGAATTTAACTTGTCTGCACTGATGGTATTTCATATGTGAATGCTTTGGCTATTATTCATGCACATTATTATTTTGAATGGGTGATAGCATGCTAATCAAATTCAATGTTTTTTTTTGTAATCCTTAAAAAATGTAAATAATGTTGTTCTTTCTCAGTCCTTTTTACATCACTTATAACTTATGTAAGTGAAATATTATTAGCCTTGGTACAGTAAATGAAATCATCTCAGTCAGTTCAATCCCTGCTGAGTCAAATAGTTCAATCCAGATCAATCCCTGCTGTCAAACAGTTATATATAAAACTTATTTTCCACCATACTGTACGTACCAAAAACAGTTTCAATAAACACAGTTCCCAAATGATTTAAGAAAGTAAGAAATAAAGGTTATATCACATGTCAAACGACTTTGTAACATAATACATAAAGGATCCAAAATGTAGACTTCAATAAGTAGATAGTAAGAGGAAGTGTACATTGTTAGTGGCTTTTAGTAAATTAAATCCACCAGAGGTTGACTAGATACAGTATACAAGGAGGAAAGAGAGGGGAACTATTTCCCCAGTCTTTCTTTCTGGATGCTTTACAAATTGTGGCTACTTTTAGTGTTGAAATTGAGAAATTGAAAAAATAGTTTTTGTTAGTAATGAAAAAATATCCAGAATCCAATTTTACAGCTCACAACAGTACCCCCCCCCCCCATCATGAATGTGCCTATGCACATATTGTATTGGGCTCTTATATACCCCGTTTCCCAACTAGGTAAAGGTCATAAGAGACATGTTAAGGGGGAACAATGTGGACATTACTAAATATTTCACTTTTTTTATTATTACTAGTTAGAAGCCCATCAAAATGACAGCATCTGCAATGTACTTTCACTTTGAGCTGTGACAGTTTTTACTATCATTTTGAGCTGTGACCATTTTTAGCCTACAAACTCTCCACCCCACCCCCAGTCTCTATCTACTTCTACCTCCAATCTCTGTATTCACAGCTCCCTTTCTCCAGATCCAGCAAGTTTGAAACAGGTTAGTGTCCCTGCAAAATTGTTTTCACTTTCTGTTCTAACATATTTTAGCACATAATGGAGTAATTTGGTCCGTTGAGTAGCCTCTAGCAGTGGTAATTAGACTTTTTTATATAGAGATTATTATTATTAGTAGTAGTAGTAGTAGTAGTAGTAGTATTAGTACTACAGGTACACCATTAATAATTTGGCACCCTTGGTTCCAGCACTATGCTGTATTATACATTTTGCCGGTGGAATTTACAGCAGGATCCCAACAGCTTTACCTCCCAATCCCCCACTACCTAAACCCTAATCTCCCACACCCTGACTCCCTCCCACAGCCTATGCAAGCCCTCATGTAGCCTTCATGAGGCCTCCCACAACCTAACTCCCCCACACAGCACATAAACCTCCTGCAGCCAAACTACCCCCATAGCCTAACTATGATACTTCTAGCCCTCTTGCAACCTAACTGAGACTTCCTGCAGCCTCCCACATCCTAAATTCCCATGGAGCCGAACTGAGCCCTAG
Organism: Crinia signifera; assembly: GCF_055691185.1. Classification (NCBI taxonomy): domain Eukaryota; kingdom Metazoa; phylum Chordata; class Amphibia; order Anura; family Myobatrachidae; genus Crinia; species Crinia signifera. Next base: position 77,212,498 of record NC_139220.1, on the reverse strand, counting down.
CACCTTATGTGTTCAGATTAAAAAAGGTGCCAAATAATCGGTGGTGTACCTGTAATAGTATTAGCAGAAGCAGAAGTAGTAGTAGTAGTAGTAGTAGTAGTAGTAGTAATAATACATTACAGTAGTAATAATAGTAGTAGTAGTAGTAGTGGTAGTAATAATAGTAATAGTGGTAATTCCTGTGGTAATAATAGTAGCAGTAGTAGTAGTCTTAGTATTAGTACTATGCTTATCATATCCTGATCCTTCAGTAAATACAGTGAGACACCTGACCTTCTGGGACTGTACTGTATGTCACATTATAAATGTATCTATGTAAATCAGGCATGTCCAAAGTCAGGCCCGGGGGCCAATTGCGGCCCGTGCTGTAATTTCAAGCTGCCCGCAGCCTCCAGCTGAAAGCAGGCAGAGCATCAGTGGGAAGCACAGCACAGGACACTAAAGATAGGGCCCCGGTGAGCTCGCCTTTACCTTGCTGTCTGCTGCAGTGAGGAGGTGCCGGCCGCCACAGTGAGATGTGTTTGGCATCTTTTGGGTGAGTATGCGTCCTAGCCCTGCTGCTGCAATCGTATATCACCCTCCTTCACAATCACAGTGACAGCAGTGTTTGGGGAGGGGGGCAGCAAGGGGGAAGCTTGTTCCCATAACATTCAGAGTGGAGGAGGGCAGCAGCGGGAGCTCAAGCATCTCCTGTCCTTGCAGTGCCTGCTTTGCCTCTCCTTCCTCTGGCTCTCACAAGGGGCTGGGAAACATACAGAGAAGGGAGGGGGCAGAAGGGGGGACATACAGTGAAGGAGGGTCAGGCTGGGGGACATACAGTGAATGGAGGCAGTGATGGCCATTCAGAGAAGGGGGAGCAGGGGCAGGCTGGGGGACATACAGTGAATGGGGGCAGAGTAGGGTACATAGTGAATGGGAGTCATACAGTGAAGGAGGGTCAGGCTTGGGGACATACAATGAATGGAGGCACTGATGGACATTAAGAGAAGGGGGCAGGCTGCGGGACAGAGCGAATGGGTGCATAGTGGGGGACATACAGTGAAGGAGGGGCAGGCTGGGGGACATAGAGTGAATGGGGGCAGAGTGGGGGACCATTCTGATGTGATTAATGATTCAAAGAATGTCAGGCTGAATGGTCGGCCCCCACAAATTTACACTTCACCAAATCTGGCCCCCGTTGCAAAAAGTTTGGACACCCCTGATGTAAATGCATCACAGCAAAACATTTGGAAACAAAAACCACTTTATGAACAAAATCTCAGCTTGGCAAATGCATGTTCATTATAAATATATATATATATATGAGCTGCAATTACGGCACTCGCTGGATTTTCACAACAGCATACAACAAAACTGGACCCACACCAGTGTTTTGAGCTTTCAGATAATTTAATCCTTCATCAGAACAAGAATACAAGGAAATGATCTTACCTATATACCCACAGTGAAGGTCCGTCTCCCTGGGATGGGACGGGAGTCTCACATCACTCCCACTTCCGGCCGCGGCAGGATATAGACGCTATAGGGATACAGATAAACAAGAACATAAGTGCAAAATACGAGAACCGGGACCCCCCGTCAATACAGTGTTGAGGAATTATACTGCATATCAATATCAAAATGATGAAAGAGATCTTAACATATATCTATCATGTAGTCTCACGGATGAACTCCTTCATAGCGGCATGATACTGCCAATCTAACAAAACATTGTATAGGACATCATTAGAATATTTTTTTTTTTAAAAGGCTATCAGAAGAATGGAACAATTAAATCCCTAATTCTACTCAGGCTAATGGAGAGAACTTTGTTATAAAAAGCAACTTAAGGGGAGGGTTTCAAAGTCAGTCCAAAGTCAAGGGACATACCTAAAGGACACTACTAGTCTAATCCTAATACTCCAAGATCTGGGTACCATTGTGTCAACATCGGTACTTTGTGCCCTAGACGTTATTAGTTTATATATTAATATTCCCCATATGAAGGGTTTAGAAGCGGTACAAAGGTTAATCACGACTAGTACGTGTTATGAGGGTCCTGAGCCATCGCTGTATTTGAAACTCCTGGGACTAATCTTAACCCAAAACTATTTCACATTTAACAATCAGTAATTCATCCAACTAAAAGGCTGTGCTATGGGGTCTTGTGTGGCACCCACGTATGCCAACTGTTATATGTTTCAAGCAGAAAGGGACATTTTTTTCATGAACCCCGAAATCTCAGTGCATATACGCCTATTCTTTCGATATATCGATGACATCATTTTAATATGGACTGGCCCTCAGGAATCTTCGCAGAGAGCTCTAGAAGGTGCCAATCAGGTGGATGAGGACATCAAATTCACCTATTCGTACGGCAGAGACTTTATCTATAATCTGGATGTCCTTATAAAACACTCAGAAGGGATACTCACAACATCTCTATATCATAAAGATATGGATCGCAACACTCTGTTAGCATCCAGCAGTCATCACCCTTTGGCCCTCAAGAGAGGGTTACCATTTTATCAATTATTGAGAGCATATCGAATTTGCAGCAACAGGGATGACGCTATCGTCCAGATGGATATGATGATCAGTAAGTTTAGACGATGTGGCTATGAGATGGGCCTGTTGCAACAAGTGAAGAAGAAAGTTCTTAAATTGACAAGAGCGGAGACACTTCAACAAAAGGACCCATCCAAAGGAGATAAAAAATGAGTCCCATACATTAATACGTTCTCCACAGCCAGTGACACAATTATGAAGACAGCAAAAAGACATTGGCCTGTTATCAGTGGAGATCCAACATTAAAGTCCCTTAATAACACTCGGATAATGCCTTGGGGCAAGAATGTCAGAGACATTGTTGTAAAAACTGATCTCACTAAGCTTAGGGTAGATCAACCAAGCCATGTTCTCAGAAGGAAACCAGGAAACTACAGATGTACAGGATGTGCAACCTGTGGTTTCTTGGAGGTGGGAAATACGTTCACACACCCACATTCGGTTAAAGTATTTAAAATGAATCAAGTATTTTCCTGCAACAGCAGATACATATTTTGTATCATCAAATGCCCATGTGGGTTAGTATATGTGGGGAAAACAACGAGAACCTTTAAAGAAAGGATGACAGCGCATCGATCAAGTATCAGATTGGCGCTGGAGGGCAAGTCGTGTGATCAGCCGGTTGCACAGCACTTTAAGAACCTCAGACACCCCTTGGCCACCATATGCTATAAAATGATCAATCAGATAGCGGTATCTAACCGTGGGGGAGATATGGATAGAGCTTTATTGTGCTTAGAATCCCCTTGGATACACAGATTGAACTCAGTGTACCCAAGCGGGCTCAATGAAACCCTCCCCTTAAGTTGCTTTTTATAACAAAGTTCTCTCCATTAGCCTGAGTAGAATTAGGGATTTAATTGTTCCATTTTTCTGATAGCCTTTAAAAAAAAAAAAATTCTAATGATGTCCTATACAATGTTTTGTTAGCTTGGCAGTATCATGCCGCTAGGAAGGAGTTCATCCGTGAAACTACATTATTTATATATGTTAAGATATTGATATGCAGTATAATTGTTCAACACTGTATTGACGGGTGTCCGGGGTCTCGTATTTTGCACTTATGTTCTTGTTTATCTGTATCCCTATAGCAACCACCGGGCGGGCGGGCGGTACCGTCTACATCCTGCCGCTGCCAGAAGTGGGAGTGACGTGAGACCCCCGTCCCGGCATTGCAGGGAGACGGACCTTCACTGTGGGTATATAGGTAAGATCATTTCCTTGTATTCTTGTTCTGATGAAGGATTAAATTATCCGAAAGCTCAAAACACTGGTGTGGGTCCAGTTTTGTTGTATGCTGTTGTGAAAATCCAGTGAGTGCCGTAATTGCAGCTATTAGATTATCCTGAGGAGGATCGTATGGGCACAGTGGTTGCTGTGATTAAACCTGTTGAGTGCCGGACCTTTTGCTCTCTCTCTGTATATATACATTTTCAGTCAATTGTGCTCCTGATGACGGCATGCCATGTGCCGAAACAGCTGTTGAGCCAGACTGATCCTGCAGTGATGTACCTGTGATTCCTTGTACCTGATTATCATGCTAAGTATGGATTGCTGTTTTACCACTGTTCCGCTGCAGAAAATGGATCTTTGAAAATGTCACTATAAAAAAACTTTCACTTTTTATCGCAATGGTGAGCCTGCCTCTAATTACCAACCTACTTTTATATGGTCTGAGCACCCACCTGGTGAACTTAAAGGAGTGTGCAAGTTGCCTTTGCCTGGATATATATATATATATATATATATATATATATATATATATATACACACCGTATATACTCCAGTATAAGTCGACCCGAATATAAGCCGAGGCACCTTATTTCACAACAAAAAAACTGGGAAAACATATTGACTCAAGTGGGACCCTCACTCGAGTATAAGCCGAGAGGGGCTTTTTCAGCATAAAAAAAATGTTCTCAAAAAGTAGGCTTATACTCGAGTATATATGGTATATATATATATATATATATATATATATATATATATATATAGTTGATGGGGTTGCGGCCTGGCACTCTCCTCACAATGACAGCTGCCCCGGTGCCTTCACACAATATAGGTATAGGAAAAAAGTACAGGCGGCACTCGGAGGTCTTAGCAAAAGGTGTATTTGGGTGAACAAAGCTGACGTTTCGGAGCAGCGCTCCTTTTTCAAAAGCTAGTAGGTGAGACAGTGAGGTAAGTTAACATCTTACCTTAAGTAGGGTGCCCTCCATCCCGTCCTCCTTCTCCGTCCCCACCCCCCAGGGCGACCAATTATCAGTGCCCGAAATTCCCTTTATGAACCCATCTCGAGATTCTTGGATAGCATGGTACAGCCCATTATCTCCAGGCAAAAAAATTACATCAAGGACACTACCATGTTCCTGAACATTCTCTCTAAATTCCGAGAGATCCCAGAGAATGTTTTGCTGGTGACCATGGATGTCACCAGCCTATATACATGCATCCCCCAGGATGAAGGTCTTAATTCAATGAGAGACTTCCTCATTGAGAACAACATGACGAGTGTTGACCTTTCTCTGTACATGCAACTGATGAAATTAACACTGACAAAAAATTACTTTCTTTTTAACGGTAAATTTTACCGACAAGTATCGGGGTGTGCAATGGGGAGCTGTGTCTCCCCCTCGTTCGCCAACATTTATATGTTCGGGGCAGAAAAAAACCTGTTTTACAACAACACATTAGCGTCAGGGAGGATTTTACTCCTAACCAGATATATAGATGACCTGTTCATGTTATGGACAGGGAGTGAACAAGAACTCTTGTGTCTGATAGATAATATTAACGGAATGCCATCCCCGATTAAACTCACCATGCAGTGTTCCAGGGAGTCAGCTACTTGGATGTACGAGTCTATATCGAGAACAACATCTTAAAGACCACGCTGTTCGTCAAACCGACAGATAAAAACACTATCCTTAAGGCGAACAGCTTCCATCCCATTGCCCTCAAAAAAGCCCTACCAAAATCTCAGATGCTGAGGGCAGCGAGAATAGTCAGCGAACCTGAGCGCTTACCAGAAATCCTCGATGGATTCGTAACGAAATTCACCCAAAGGGGCTATAAGGAAGCACTGTTGCAACAACATAAAACAGAAGTGCTTGGTATTCAGCGAGAAACCTTACTAACTGAAAAAAAACAAGAAAAAAACTGAAGATATAATCCCCCTAATTACTAAACTCAATGTTAGTAGCACAGTACTACCGAGGGCATCCCGGGCGTTATGGCCCATCATAAAAACTGACAAGAGCCTGCACGGACTAAATAAAAAAAGACCCATGATGTGCTACACCAAAGGGAGGAGTATCAGAGATGTGATAGTCCATAGTGATATCACCGGGTTCGCAAGTACCAAACCCAAGACCCACTTCCTAACTAAAGCCCCAGGGTGTTACAAGTGCCCCAAGTGCACTACATGTGAAAGCATGATCACTGGACCTGCTTTCATCCATCCCGTGACCAAGACAACCCACCGCATCAAGCATGTACTCACGTGCAGGACGACACACATCGTCTATGTTATTCAATGTTCTTGCCCAAAAATATATGTGGGCCAAACGGTCAGAGCAATAAGAGACAGAATGGCCATGCATCGGTCCTCAATAAAATCAGCACTAGAAGGGAAGGACAACGAACAACCGGTGGCCAGACATTTTGTTCAGGCCAAACACAAGCTAAGTGACCTAAAACATATGGCCATTGACCACATTCCGGAGTCCATAAGAGGGGGAGACAGAGGAGGGAAACTTGTCCGCCTGGAAACCAAATGGATATACAAGCTGAACGCAACCAAACCCAGAGGCCTCAACGAGAGACTGCCATTAGGAACTTTATTAGTATGACAAAGTTGAGAGCCACCAAAAGCTTCCAAGAAGGAACTGCCCATGGATATCTGACACATACAGACTTGGTTTTACGAAGAGTCGACTATCTGTCGAAAATCCCCAGAAAAGAAGAGGGACCGGATAGAGACCACTGTATATATTACCACCAAAAATAGTCATATAATGATATCCTGCCAGCCAGCCGCAGGGCTTAGATACCCCACTATAATATGCACTAATTCTGTGCAGTAAGGGTACCACACAATTTATTGCCCATTTATCACATAGGCATAGAGTGACAAGGCCAGTTGTGATCTATAAGGAGGATCACACGTGCTGGTCCAATATCCTGTTTTAATTCAAGCTGTTACTTACTACAGCTCATTTTAACTTTTTAGCACCCTATATCACTCTGGAAGAAATTCCAGCATTTATACATCACGTCATGACATTCCTACGATGTGTTCACTAGCACAGTTCAATCTACACTGAGTTCATGTTAAGGTTTTCCTTTTTCTCACTAACACGTTTTTTTTATAGGAATACTTAGGAATGCCAATACACTGTTAAATAACTGTATCTCATATGTTTTTCATATGTCTTCCATTATGATCATGTCACTTTTGTTTATGTAAGCACTGTATTAATGCCCATGCTATTCCGTTCTCTCCGCCTCCAGATCCCCAACCCAGCCGTGACGCGCGAATTAAGCAACAGGGAGGAATGGTCTCCATGGTGACCGAGTGCTTGCGCCTCACGCAGGACTCAGACCAGACCCCCACGTCACTTCCAGAGTGACGCTACCCCGATATCCGGTTTCCGGACAATGGCGCCGGCGGCGGGCGGGGTCGGAGAAGGAGGACGGGATGGAGGGCACCCTACTTAAGGTAAGATGTTAACTTACCTCACTGTCTCACCTACTAGCTTTTGAAGAAGGAGCGCTGCTCCGAAACGTCAGCTTTGTTCACCCAAATACACCTTTTGCTAAGACCTCCGAGTGCCGCCTGTACTTTGTTCCTATATATATATATATATATATATATATATATATATATATATATATATATATATATATATATATATATATATATATATATATATGGGATGCAGTGTAAATCCCGGCGGTCAGGATCCCGGCGTTCAAAATCCGGACCGCCGAAATCCCGACACTTTCTCCCTCCGGACACACCCGGAGGGAGAAAGTGTCTGGATTTCGGCGGTCGGGATTCCGGCGTCGGGATGTTGAACGCCAGGATCCTGACCGCCGGGGTTTACACTGCATCCGATATATATATATATATCTATATATATATATCTATATATATATATAGATATATATATATATATAGATATATATATATATATATATAAATTATATATATATATATATATAAATTATATATATATATAAATAAATGAGTGTGCTGAGCGTAGCGAGGCACCGGGCCCCCTGTGTGGCGAGCGCAGTGAGCCCGCAAGGGGGGGCGATCCACGTCCCCCTCTTGTCAGGATTTCCGCGGTGGGGATTTTGAACACCGGGATCCCGACCGCCGGGATTTAATACTAAATCCATATATATATATATATATATATATATATATATATATATATATATATATATATATATATATATATATATATGCAAATAGAATTTCAGGTGTAGTGCGCTGACACCTGCAATCAATCACCCTATGAGGGTTCCTCTGAGCTAGTGTCCAATACTCAGGTTAGTAACACTTGTCCATAAACTCCTTTGGACAGCAGCTCCTCAGTGATATTGCCTTATCCCAAGAGCATGGTGTAGCAACAATCTGGAAAAGAAGGAGCACAGAGGGCGCCTTTGGTGTATTACTGTTCTTAATGTTTAAAAAACAAGCACTTGACAATTCATAAAAGGTAACGGTTATAGTATCCATACCAGATAAATTGGTATGGATACTGTGGGCTGTGGGCTAATAATACCACATGGTTTTAAAATATCTCCAACTGGCAATCACTAGTTGGAGACAGACAGAATAGCCTTTAGATGTCAATTCGGACTCACGCGACCTCCGGCACTGTCCAGCAACGGGGTCTGGCTCGGGTCCCAGCAACTTCTGCTGTAGCTCCGTCCATGGGAGACCGTCTTGCGTCAGGCTTCTGATGCTGACTCTTTTGATCCCTTTTGGCTGACCTCCAGCCAATCATTACACATCAACTTGCATATACAAATTATCACGGAGTGTGTTCCATCCCTCAGGAAAAACTTACACCCGGCTAGTTTATAATTACCTTTATTTAGAATTGCTTTTAGTTATAGGTGTAAACGGGGAGCCCTGTAACATTGTATATACGTGTATGATCAATGATTATATTAATAACTCTTCTTAACCCATTCTCATGGTTCTTTTAATTACTCGCACTGGAGCCATGCAACCAGTGACGCTTATTCCTGCACTGTTCATAAATACACTTTCTCAGTATTTCTGCGTCCTGTGCTAGTTTTTAAATGCAATGGTGTAATTTCATTTCAAACTCTTAATATTTAACCTTCAAGAAATATATTTTCTATATTGCGACGGTGTCTGTTAGAGGATCGAGATTTTTAAAGTGACAGTGCATCAAAAAAATCATGAAAAATCACCCCTCTGACGAAGTCTGACGACGAAAAGCATTGGGCAGGGCCAGAGTGACGCAAAACGGTCTCCTACGGATGGAGCTACAGCAGAAGTTGCCGGGACCCGAGCCAGACACGGTAATACACCATAGGCGCCCTCTGTGCTCCTTCTTATATATATATATATATATATATATATATATATATATATATATAAATAATCCAATATGACACTATACAAGTGTAAGTTTGTAGTCAACATTTCGGGCTGTGATGACTTTTATCAATACAAATTGCCCCTGCAAAGATGAAGCCGGCTACATCTGTAGTTATTTCCCAAACTGCTTGCAGTGGCAGCTAAGTCATTGGAAGCCTAAATACTTTTCATGAGTTAACATGCAAATAAGCCTAATTTAGGCCCTGATCATAGTCTTTGGACATGCTGTATTGTATTGGCACAACATTTTCTATATGCTCTATCAAAACATTGTAGAAGGCTAAATAACTGTTACAATGAATCATTTGGTTAACTTTTGCAAGCAAATCTGTTTTAAAAATACTATATTACCAACACATTGCATAAATAACTAATTATTCTAGTTTTCCTTAATAACTTCAAGAAGATGTAGATTTATTTAGAAACAAAGCCTATAGTTACAATTCAAAAAGATGTTAAACACTGCAGGATAAGGGGAAATTGTAGTGATTTTCTAACTAATTAGTTGTTCTTAATAAAAAGAACAACATAATTGATTTTAGATACACTACTCCCTATTATGTCCTAATTAAGCTGTATATCAAGACTAATTAAATGGCATTATTCCATCTCACTATCTTGATGTGCGTTGAATAGATTTGGGTGTTTCTTAGTACAAAAAGAAAAAAAACTGAAAATATACCCATTCATTTTTAAATCACATTTAAAATGTTATTTCATAAATAAACATACAAAATGTATATATTATATAGACATATTTTCCAGAGCGTTACTAATTCAACAACGTGCACTAACTTTTGTATTCATTTTGACTGTTAAAAAAATATTTATCTTTTGAATTGCATAGTTAATTAATGTAATATTCCAGTCTGTTTAAGATGTTTTCAATGACATGTAAAACTACTAAGGTTTATATGTCCTGTTAAAAAATTTAATAAATAAACAATAAACAGGAATAAGTTTATAGAACCATTTAACTACATTTTAAAGTTAAATGAAAGTATACTGTGCAAAGTTCATGTCAAAGTATATTACAAGAGTTTTGGAATTTTTTAAAAGCACTGGAAATTTTTACCATTTTCTCTTTTTGGAAAAAAAACATACAAATGAATTGCCTCTCATACAGCACCGGGAATTGCCAGAATGCCCTCGCTGGTGATCACCAGCGGAGAGGCGCTCCATCGTACTGGGACATAAGAGTGTCTAACTCACACGCGTGTCCCAAACACTCGACGCCGGGGAGCGGAAACCTGCTTCAGGGAAATGGGCATGGTTAGGGGGGTGCAGGGAGGCAGCGGGGACTGGCGGGGATGGTGGGGAGGCAACCGGAGGTGGCAGAGAGCTCCATCAGAATGAGGCACGTGAGCGTCTTGTGCATATGCCCCCTTCCAGTGGATGGTGGAGGTTGGTAGCTGGAAATTCTATTGCCAGACCCCGGCTGAACCATCCGCTCCATCTTTACATTTATGTAATTGCAAATATCAACTCACAGTACTTTTACATATTATAACAATTACTTATTGTGATAACTGAAGTAACAAGTGAACTAAAAGAAGTCAAAGAAAAGATTGCCCAATTCGAACTGACGATGCTGCCGATTTTACAAGCCGACGCAGATAATAAATGGTTGGACAAACTCAGTAGTCAAGTTGAGTCCTATCGTAGAGAATTGATCAAATTCAAAAGGAATAAACTTGAAACAGTCCAGAAGGACTACTTGGAGCAGCGAGTGTACGCCTGGGTTTACAGCAATTCATCTGAACAAAGAAAACCCTATAGGAGACGAAAATTCCAAGGTAGACGAAGGTGGGGAGATACGGACACATCAAGTGGGGGGAATTCCTCACAAAGTGAGAGAGAGGCGACCACGCAACAAAGACCCCCTTTAGGCGTAAAGACCTGGGCACAACGGGTCATAACAGGAGACATCCTACCAGAAGAGGAGGCCAATGCACAAGGCTACGTAAGAAAGAGAACAAATTACAGGACCAACAAATAGTGTTCAACTTATCGGATAGAACACTTACGCCTGAAGAGATGACTGTCCTCAGCAAGGGCCTCTCGTTTGTCCCCTCCCCCAAATTTGATGAGTTCCAATGGCGTGTCGAATCCTATAAATTTAATCAGCGGTTACGTCTTAAAGATCATTTTCATAGAACTTCCGCTTCCGGTCTGATGGTGTGAGGACGCGATCTGCGGAGCTCCGTTGATACCATCCACACCGTACCTTTTAACGGCCGTTTTTGGCCTCTACACTTCACAGCATCTCCCACAGTGCGTGAGTGATCCTCCCGATGGATAAATTTGTGACCCCCGTACAGCCTGGAGCCTCCGCCGGCCGGCAGGAGAAAAGACGCTCGGCGTCCAATATGGCGCCCGACACGGAGAGCGAGTCTGATACCTCTCTTCCCACCCCTAAGAAGGCAGCTTCAGAGATAGACCCAGCTACAGCACATAAGGTATGCAGACCTCCAGACTCTCCGGTGACTTTCGGAGAGGTTGTTGAGGCAATTAAACAGACTATGACCCCGCTTCTGCAACAAGCTGTTGCAGACATCACAAACCAAATTGCCACACTAAATAATAGAATGCTTAAGGCTGAAAATGCTTTAATTTCGGTCACGCATGACTTAGAAGGACTGAAGCAATCGTCGACATCAATGACTACTGACATCGCCCAAATATGGGATAAACTGGACGATGTCGAAAATAGATCAAGGAGAAATAATCTCCGTATAGTTGGCATACCTGAGAATGTGAAAGGAACTGCTTTGGCTCATTTTGTGAGACATACTCTGCCTGAACTTTTAGACATTCAGCAAAACTGCACTGACTTGGTGATCGAACGTGTGCACAGGGTTGGCCCAGTGCCCACTCCTAACAAACCCAGGCCGAGAGTCACTCTATTTAGATGCCTCAACTACCTGCATAAACAAGCTATGTGGACAGCTTCGCGTAAAATCAAAAATCTTACATGGGAAGGCCAGAAGCTTTTCATTTTTCAGGACTACTCCATGGAATTGACCAGGGCCCGCAAGGCTTTTTCCCCAATTTGCTCGAAACTCGTTGAAGATGGTCGCAGATTTGGTTTGCTATATCCAGCCCGTTTAAGAATTTACGACGGCAATTCCCACAAAGACTTTCTCAACCCACGTGAAGCTCAAGCGTTTCTTCGAGATCTGGCGGACCGCCGCAGTCAAGACATCAGTGACCCTCCGGCCTCCATTCATCCACCGTGAGATTACCACCTCATAGGACGGTTAAATTGTAACATCGGCATTTAGGCCGCTGGATAAAACCTTGCCCTAACATTGCAACTTAAATTGCAGGTTTCTTTCTTTTTCTATGTTATGCTGTTACAACTGGCTTTCTAGTTAGACGACTATTATTTTTTTGGCCTTTTAACCTACTGCGCCTATGCGTTACCTCACGACTAACATTACCTTATACGGTTCATATTCAAGAAAAATAGAAAAAAAAAAAAAAAGACATAAAAAAAATTAGAAAAGATAAAAAGAAAAAAGAAAAAAAAAGAAAAGGGGTGGGAGGGGAAGGGGGGATGGGGGGAGAGAGCGGGCAAGGAGATCTTTATTTAATAAATAGACTGTTTAGTCTCACTGATATCCATCTCCTTTTCACTCTCTCCTACCTAACTTAACTTTGATTTTTACGGTTAAATAGTTTACTGTTGTACGGATTATGGTAGAAGCTCTTGGGATTACATGAAGATATAATAACTACCTATATAACTTGATTTTAGGAGTTCATCGTAATAATAATTCTATTTGATGCATATCTATGGTTGGTTTAAGGTGGAGGATGTTTCGACGGAGTGATATCTCCCTTTCTTCACACTGTTCGCAAGTTTCCGGAATTTGTTAGCTAATATTGTGATTTTTAATATGTTTTTCTTTAATCAGGAAGTCAAGATTCATAGGTCCTCCAATTCCCATTTGGAGTTGGATCAAGTACATAGTTTCAACCTCTTTGGAGGATCCTCTGAATCTTATTGGATGCTAGCAGGATTGCTTTTTTTTATGTTAGTTTTATGTTTTTCTATGTACGTTCCCCCCAGTCTATGTCTTTTTATCCTACCCCTCTTTCCTTTCGTGTACAATGGCTGTCCACTGCACAATTAGATTGTCTTGATATGATTCTATTGTATTTATCGAAATGGGTACTCTTCATATAGGTTCGCTAAATGTGGGAGGAATTAATTCCCCTATGAAAAGAAGAAAAATTCTAACCTACCTCAAGAAGCAGAATATCCAAATTGCTATGCTACAGGAAACACACCTGGTCCCTAAGGAAGTCTTGAAGCTGAACTCACTGGGTTGGCAGGTATTGGGGTCTAGTCCGTTCTCCTCTAAGGCTAGGGGGGTTGTGATTCTTATTCAAAGGAATATCCCACACACAGTCTCGGATATCATAACTGACCAAAATGGTCGTTATCTTATTTTAGACTTGGCTTTGGGAACTCGTAAATTCACATTGTGTAATGTCTATGCGCCCAACGTTTACTACAAAAATTTTTTCCAACACCTCATGGCAAAGTTAACCCCAAAAATTTCTGACTCTTTAATAGTGAGTGGAGATTTTAACTTAATTTCTTCCCCGGAACTCGATAGATCTAAACCTTTTTCCAGAACACATACATTACCTAGATTAGGTATTAATACATTTACCTCCGGACTCCAGCTGCTTGATATCTGGAGGGTGCTTCATCCGATAGAAAAAGATTATTCATGCCTTTCGGCAGCACATAATACACTGTCGAGGATAGATTATATTTTTACCTCTGTTTCTTTACTCCCATTGGTCACGGACTCCCAAATGGCCCCTATTGTACTTTCGGATCATGCACTGGTTTCTGTATTTATAGATATTCCTAATTTTAACCCAAAGTCCTGTAACTGGAAATTCCCCTCCTATTTAATCAATTCTAGAAGGTTTAAACAACATGTGGAGAGCTCCTGGCGAGATTATTTAGCTAACAATGCTCAGCATCTAGAGGAAGACCCCATCTTATTTTGGATGACAGCTAAATCTGTTATAAGAGGAAATCTAATTGCATATGTTATGAAAATGAGGAAGGAATATTCCAAAACTTATGTTGGCCTGCAAGAAGCCCTTACTTCAGCCTTTCAGCAATTTAAATCTAGACCTACTGATTCGAACAAACAAATTTACACTTTAGCCAAAACTAATTTTGACCATTATGTACAATCGTTAGGAGATCGACACTTATTTGGGGTAAACTATAAATATCACAAGTTTGGTAATAAAGTGGGAAAACTACTAACAAATTTACTAAACGGGACACGTTCTCCAGCAGTTGTCCAACCTTTATATAAAGCGACTGGTGAAAAAACAGCTTCAAATACTGAAATAGCAGCGGTTTTACGGGAGTTTTATTCTGACTTATATTCTGGCCCTCCCTCGTATAGCTCATCCGTAGAGAAAACTCCATCCATTCCTACCAATCTGTGGGACTCCCTATCATACCCTCAGATTACGCAAACACAGAGTGAGGCACTGACTTCACCGATAGGCCTACTGGAAGTAGAAGCGGCAATCAAAAATCTCAAAAACGAAAAAGCCCCTGGCCCTGACGGGTTTAGTAGCGAGTTCTATAAATTGCTCTCCCCTCACATTGGCCCCTCCCTTGTTCTGTTCCTCAACTCATTATTAAAACAATCTTCTCCCCCCTCATTCTTTAATTTGGCCACCTTAAAAGTCCTACCTAAACCGGGTAGAGATCTTGCATCCCCTGGTTCATATAGGCCTATTTCTCTCCTCAATTTAGATTATAAGTTATTGACTAAAATCTTAGCAGATCGTCTCAAACTAATTTTACCCCAGATAATACATCAAGACCAAACAGGTTTCATTATGGGAAGACACTCCGAAGTAAATGTGAGACGTGTTCTCGCAGCTATCTATATATCTGATTTGGGAACACCCTTCTCCGCGTCCAACTTGATTTTATCGTTGGACGCGGAGAAGGCATTTGATTTGGTTGAGTGGTCGCATCTCTATAATACACTTCTTAAATTTGGTTTCCCACAACAATTTATCCAATACTTACAGTGCTTATATAGTAAACCACACACTGCGATTATCAGTAATGGGGTAAAGTCGGACACGTTTGAGATTAAAAAGGGAACAAGACAAGGTTGTCCCTTATCCCCATTACTGTTCGCAGTTGCCCTTGAACCGTTAGCAATGGCCCTTAGAGAGTCAAAAAAATTTCAAGGTATAAAGGTGGGGCAGAAGGAACTCAAATTATCCCTTTTCGCGGACGATATGATTTTATTTGTATCTGAACCCCGTACTTCCATTCCTGAAATTCTTAGTCTTATTAATTCATTTGGGGCTTTTTCGGGGTACAAAATTAATCTGAATAAGTCCGAAATTTTGTTCTTTCACAACACAACTGCCGACATAAAACAATACTTGTCAACTTTACCCTTCGTTACTACAGATAAGGAGATAAAATATCTTGGAGTTAAAATCACTGCGAAATTTAACGAATTATACTCAAAAAACTTTACGCCCACCATAAATAAGATCTTTTCGCTCCTCACAGCCTGGCAACTCCTTCCCTTATCCCTGCTTGGCAGAGTAGCGGTGATTCAAAGCATTATTTTTCCAAAATTTTTTTATTTAATGCAAAAGTTACCCCTGAGTTTATCCAAAAAAGATATTAGCAAACTAAATAAGATTTTCACTTCCTTTCTATGGCGAGGGAAAAAACCTAAGATAGCGCTCAGGAATCTAGCATTACCAAGAAAATTAGGCGGGCTTGGAATCCCAGATCTACAGATGTATCATCATGCTACTCAATTTAGATTGATTGCTGATTGGCTGACAGGGTCAAATCTCTTCACGGATACTTCATTAGATGAAGCATTGCTTTATCCTTTCTCGCCAGGTGCTCTCCTACATTCCAAGAGAAGCTCCATACCGAAGGTTATTCGAAATAACCCATTTTTTAACATTGTATATAATTCTTGGAGGAGTATAAATAAATCATTGGGAAGTAACTTTCTGGAATCTAAATTTTTACCATTATGGGGAAATCCTTCCTTTACTCCTTCTCTCCACAATTCCAAATTTAAGCTTTGGCATGACAGGGGAATTACCTCGTCTTCCAAGGTATTTGATCCAGGGGGGAAGATTTTAACATTTTCTGCTTTATGTGGGAAGTATGGACTAGACCCCAAACATTTTTATATGTATCTCCAGTTGCGCCATTATCTTTTAGCACTGGTAACACATGCTACTTCCTCAGGTGTGAAGCCTTCTTCAAGAATAAATGATTTATTATCTTTGTGTACCAGACAGCCCTATAGTATTAAATATCTATATGTAAATCTTTTGGACCCGGTCTCGGACGCTTGTTGGAACAAGTTATTCCAGAAATGGAAAAGATACTACCCTTCTCTTACGTCTGTAAAAGAACTTAGTACTTTCCATGATAAAACATTGAAGATTCTTAGTTCAGCCTACCTACAAGAAACACATTTTTGCACAATTCAAATAGCATACATATCACCAGTAAGATATGCGCACTTTTCCCCTAGCAATTCGAGTCAATGCTTAAAATGCCATATTTCATCAGCATCATACCTACATTGTTTTTGGGAATGTGGTTCTGTTAAACGTTTCTGGAATAAGTTGGCCAACTTTATAAATGGCTCTCTGAAGCTTCGAGTTTCAGCAAATCTTGCGGCTTGTCTATTTTGCAACTTTAATGCCTGGGACCTAGGGCCCAAAAGATCTTTGATGATCCCCATTTTATCGGTAATTATGACATTGGCAAAGAAAACCATTTTGTCTAAATGGCTATCATCAAAAGCTCCAACGGTAGAGGAAGTTAAGAATAAATTACTTCAAATTTTGTATTTCGATAGGAAAAAAGCTTCCTCTGCTGAGGACGCTGAAAAAGGAGTAATAGCCTTTTATAAAAAATGGGGTATTTATATAGACAACCTTCATAATGATATCAAAGAATATATTTTCAAAATATTCCGTCACACAGAATGGTACTTATTAAGACAAATTCTGGCTGAATCTGAATCTCCTTCACCTGTTCCTCCCACTAACTCTAGTCCCTCTCATACCAGCTTATAACTGTCTTAATACCAGTTGTCTATAACTTTTATATAATAGAAGAGGTGAAAGGGAGAAAAAAAAAAAAAAAAATAATAATAATAATTTTCATATATTTATGGATATTAGTACCTAAATTTCTCTCTCTTTCTTTATAAGAAAAATAGAAAGTCAATCTTTGAATTTATAATTGTTTGAGGTCTATATCAGGCCTTCCCTTCCCTCCCCTCCTTCCCCTATGTGTTTCTAGTCTTATGTCTTCTATCTACACCTTGTCTATTTGGGCTCTGTGTTTTATGTTTTGCTTGATTTGACCTATTTTCTTTTTTTTTCTCGTACCATTTCACATTCTGAGATAGATTCCGATTCACATTCAGGTACAGATACAAGAGTGTACGTTTGAGAATTGTATTTGCTTTTTAAATATAATCTAACTTGTAAAAATAATTGGTGTTCAGACTAATATGTTTTGTAACTCTTGTTATCTATTTGTTGATGCTTTAACTTCGGCCTGCGAGCCAAGCTCTTGAAGAAAAGAAAATGGGACTATTACTAATGTGCTCTCATTTCATCTCATATTATTATTCTACTTACTTTCTTTTTTGTCAATTGTTTGTCAATTGTATATCTTAAGAAAACTTTAATAAAAAAGATTTGAAAAAAAAAAAGATCATTTTCATAAAAAAGACGACATTGAACCGACCGACGAACTGGGTAATACCCCTTTCCGTCCACATTCGACTTTTGACCCCACTACTAACAATCAAACGCTGAAAGCATTCAACAAAGCCTTGGACCACCTTGCCATTACCGAAGGCAGACGACCACCCTCTAAGCCATCCTAATCTATCAAAAAAGGAATTTGAGTGTCTCCTAAACTTAGGGAAAGACCCCAACATCACGATCCGCCCCGCCGACAAAGGCGGGGGGATAGTGGTACAGAATTTGGAACAATACCGTGGTGAATTATTACGCCAACTGTCAGATACAGAAGTGTACACACTTCTTCCAGGAGACCCCACAACAGCTTATAATTCTGAACTTAAGCAAATCTTGACACAAGCGGTTGCAGATGGACACATTACACCCAACATCGCTAAGGCGTTAATAGAGGACCATCCGATTGCCCATGTATTATATTCCCTACCGAAACTGCACAAGGATGCCAGCAATCCACCCGGTCGCCCTATCATTGCGGCGAGGAACTCCATTTTTACAAAGTGGCCAAATTTCTGGACTTTCACTTACAATCTTCTATACAAAGCCAACCGACGTATCTAAAGGATACCACTACCTTGATCACTAAACTCCAGGAACTGGATGATTTACCCAACAACTGTTTGCTGTGCACATTGGACATAGTCAGCCTTTACACCAACATCTCACATGATGAAGGTGTGGAGGCTTTCAGACTCCTACTGAGCAACAGCACGTGCTATGAGGGTCCGGACATCTCCATCTTTGTTAAATTACTGTCTATGACACTCAAAAGAAATTATTTTCTTTTTGATAGGAGGTGGTATTTACAGCGCAGGGGCTGCGCAATGGGTTCTTGCGTAGCCCCTGCGTTTGCAAATGCCTTTATGTTCCAGGTGGAGAAAGAACTGTTTTTCAGGCATGAGGTGATTTATAGCAAACTACGCCTGTTTTTGAGGTATATTGATGACCTCCTAATTGTGTGGTCCGGGAGTGAACTTGAGTTACAGAATCTTATTCATGAAATCAATCTAAGAGATACCACCATTAAGTTCACCAGTGAAGTGAGTAACACATCAGTCCACTACCTAGATGTCCAGATTTCTTTATATAACAACAGAATCTCGACAGGACTATACAAAAAAAGTACTGATAGGAATACCTTATTGCATGCAGCTAGCGCACATCCTGAATCTACCAAAAGAGGGTTACCCTTCTCACAATTCCTGCGAGAACGCAGGATATGTGATGATCCAACTGACACCGAAAGAGAGATTGATCTGATGATTCAGAAATTTTTGGTTAGAGGTTACAAGCTGACTGACTTGTTGCAAGCCAAAACCAAAGCCCTGTCCATCCCCAGGGCTGAAACCCTGAAGACTAAAGTTAAACAACCCATGCGAGATAAAATCCCCTTCGTACAATCCTTTAATGCTAATGCCCAATCTGTCACCACAGTAGCCAAAAAATTATGGCCCATGTTATCGACAGATGCAGATCTAACAATGTTCTCTCACATCAATTTGTTACCGAGTTATAAAAGGCAGCGGAACATCAAGGACTACTTAGTCCATAATGATATCTCTAACTTGTCCAGCGCCACTAATACCAGCTTCCTACAACGCAAACCTGAGTGCTACAAATGTGTGCAATGCACGACATGTGGCTATCTAGAGACGGGTGATTCGTTCCAACATCCCCATACGGGAGAAAAAATACCCATATAACATGTAGTGACTTGCAGCTCGACACACGTTATCTACATTATCAGATGCCCATGCAGTTTGATTTATGTGGATAAGACCATCTGTCAGTTTAAAACCAGAATGGCAGGACACAGGTCGAGTATTAGAGCATCTTTAGGAGGGCAAAGTTGCCAGTATAGAGCAACCTGTAGCAAGACATTTCAGGGAACAGAGGCATAGCCTAGCTACCTTGAAATACAAGATCATTGATCACATCCCCAAAAACAGACGTGGTGGTAATCGGGACAAATTATTGTTACGAGAGACCAAGTGGATACACCGATTGAATACGGTGCACCCGCTTGGTCTCAATGAAGCTTGTAGCTTCCACTGTTTTCTGTAGCTTTTTCCGCCCTTATTAGCGCATTCCTGCATACTATATAATCTTGACGTTTTATTATGATTTTGTCTATCTTGCATTGTAATGCTATTATGGCCATTGAATATATATCAGTGCAGCCTTTGTTGTTGTTAATGAACGGGGTATCCCCCATGTCACGCACTGTGATCCTTTGTATTGCGTATTTTATGTTCACACATGTTCTTTCATGTTATTGTTTATAGTGGTCGCATAGAAACCCAGCAGCAGTCCGGACACACCGGCCGGCGTGTGTCACCTGGGGTGACGTCATTGGACCTGGACCAGCGGGGGGAAGCGTGAGACCGAGCTGCACGGGTGATGGTGAGTGGGTATAGATTTGATCATTGTATAGTTGACACTTGAGGCTTGATAACGGTAATAAACCGAAACTTTGCCAGACTTTGGTGTCCGTTGTTCTTCCTGACCCTGAAAGATCCACGAGTGCCACTACCGACTTGTCCTATATCACTGTGCGGGAGAACATGAGGAGGCACTGGGGCAATTTAAACATTGTTTGGAACTGACCAGAGGAGTGCCCTGACAATTTACTAATATATATATATATATATATATATATATATATATATATATATATATATATATATATATATATATATATATACACAGATGGGGCCGGACTTTTCTTTGCTGGCGAATCGCCAGAACGTCACCGCTGGCGATCCTGGCTCGCCATCTGACTGAGACGCGCGTGCGTCTCACGTGCACGTGCGTCTCAATCTCCATCGGCGGGGCGACGGGAACCCTGTCTGCTTCAGGGAGACAGATAGGGATGGGGGGGTGTGGGCAGGCGGCGGGGACCCTGGGTGACCGCCGACAAGCCGGCGGTGACCCGAGGGAAGTGCTGGAAGTGGGACGCGTGCAACTCTCATGCGCGGGTCCCCTTCTCGCTATACAGATGGCGGCTGGCGCGGGATGGCGGCTGGCGTCGCCATCGCCATCCCCTGCAAAGATGAGCCATGCGCCATCTGTATATATATATATATACAAACAAGACACATTTATCATAAAATACGACTTGTTCAGTATTGCCCTGATTCAGTGTAACCCATTGTCTGCAAAAAGATTTCTAGATTGCACAGGAAGCAGTTTTATATACAGTATGGAACTTTACTCAGTTCTCTTATTTGTGAATATATAATCTACCCTCGCACTTTTACATCACCTTCCACTTTCACTGTGCTTGTGATATCTTTTTTGTAAGTTTCTTTGGTACTTGTGTATTTTGGCGGCGCCCCCGATGTCCATCGTACGATGAACGTATCGCATCGCATGCCATGTACCCGATGGCATGCGATGCGACGCGATTTTGACCCCCTATACGATAAAAAATCGTATAAGCACCCTAAAGGGTGCGTTTGAGCACCCAAATGGGTGCTTACAATGTTAAATGCACCCCCACGCCACCCCCCCCCCCACACTATAAACGTGAACCCGAAGCGTGGCGAGCGCAGCGAGCCCGCGAGGGGTGGCGGTACGCGTCCTATGACCTTTTCATACCCCCACTATCCACGTCGGCGTGGAGTTTAGAATAGAATATAATAGAATAGTGTGGCGAGCGCAGCGAGTCCCGCGAGGGGACGCGGATACCTTCACAGGTAAATGCGTCCCTTCGCGGGCTTCACAGGTATCCGCGCCCTCTCGCTGCGCTCGCCACACTATTCTATTCTCAACTCCTATAATACCCCCCCTCCTTGAATACCCCCCATAGGAGCCTGATGAAAATGCACCTGCATTGAAACGTTGCTGTTTGTCTCAATAAAGAAATTGGAAATTTACACAAGTTTGGAGTGCCGCGTCATTACCCCACAGAAGTCTATATATATATATATATATAAAAATATAAATAAAATACCTATATTTACTAGGGTTGATTTAACCTTTTCCCAGAACCCTTGTACCACCTAACATTCCCATGCCAAGTGATAGAAAGTACCCAGTGCATTGTGATGTTTTTATATTTTTGGGCATTTATCTGACACTTTCCCTCCAAATTTCACCAATCTCATCACAGTGATATATGATATATGCAATATATATAACTTTTTGTTGCACTCTGAGAGAGTTTGTTGCTCTTTGCATTGATAATACTGCAGTATTCCATTGTTCTATATGAATTTGCCCCATATCCTTTTCCCATGTCTCCCTTAGACTATGCAAGCCATCCTTATTTTAACTTGTAATAGTTGATTATATATTTTAGAGACTATTTTGTGCTTGCCTCTTTCTTTTAGATTTTTTTAATTGGAGTGACCCCAAATTCAGGAGAGTCTCCAATAAATTGTGTATCTATAGCGCTTCTCAGTTGCAGATATCTTAATTGGTAGGATGTGGGCAAAGAGAATTCCTCTTGTAACTGGGCAAAATATTTTACTCCCATATGTGAATATAGCTGACAATGATCTAATCCAATTTTTTCAGTTTTCATTTTTTCAAGCCTTTTTTGATTGCTCAGTAGGTGATCCATATCCAGTACAACAAATGTAATTCATTTGTTGGCTTCTTTCCAAATTCTGACTGCTTGGATCACCAATGGATGATCTGTCCCCTTAGCAGTTTCTGCAGAGGAGTGATACTTGCTTCATTCTTTGTTATCAATTCATTTATTCCCTCATTACCCACAACACCTTCCATCTGATCCACAATGTTAGTTTGTTAGAGAGATAATACAGTCTGGGGTTGGGCAGTGACATTCCATCATCCTCCCTGACCATCAAAACCTGCAGCTGAATTTTAGGATGTTCATTGTTCCATATAAAAGAAGAGAACATGGAATTGGGAGAGTTATAATTTTATCAAGTTTAATCTACCCATTGTGATTAATGGTAATTTACGCCATATTTTTATCTTTGCACTTAAATATAGCAATAATGGTTCCAAGATCAACTTCATGTACTCATTGGGCTCCTGAGATATCCATAGTCCCAGGTATTTAAATGTATCTAAACATTTAGGGGGAAATTTACTAAAGGAAATTTGTAAAAAATAGGTGTATTTGTATCCAGAAATACACTTACTCTACCGAAAATACGGCAATTCGTATTCGTATTGATAGCACATCAATACGAATATGAATTGCTGTATTTTCGGGATAGTAAATGTCAAAAATAAATGTATTTCTGGATACAAATACACCTATTTTTTACAAATTTCCTTTAGTGTTTCACTACATACATGACCATAGCTTAAGGCATAAATATAATACCGTGTGGAATTTGGTAGGTAATCAAGGCGCTTTGCAAACATTCAAGGTGAAACCCAAAAAACAAAAGAAAAAAACCACAATAGTGTAATATGGTTTTAACAGTACATAACAGTTCAATTAAAACTGGAGTCGACTCGTACCGAATTAAATGGTCTACATATGAGGTAGACAATAAGGTGTAGGGAGGGACATATGCTTGTCACAATGGAACCAAGAACTATGGTACGAGTCGACTCCAGTTTTAATTGAACTGTTATGTACTGTTAAAACCATATTACACTATTGTGGTTTTTTTCTTTTGTTTTTGGGTTTCACCTTGAATGTTTGCAAAGCGCCTTGATTACCTACCAAATTCCACACGGTATTGTATGTAACTAACCTCTGGAGTGGTTCTCCAATTTTTTGGTTGTGGTTTTGGGGCTGTTATTTAAGCGCATGATATATTAGTCCAAATCTTTTGTCTTTTTAAGGCATAAATATGCCACCAAAATTCATGACATAAAGCAACGGCATTTGTACTTTCCTCCCCTTGCATACAAACATGATTTATGCCCATAGTTTAATATTGGATGAATGTGATAATACAACAAAATACCTGCTAGAATCTCTGATGGATGTTGGGGTACAACTTGATGTATACTGTATATCTTGCACCATTCAGTTCTCTTTAACAAGTGTATGTACATAAATACATGATGCAGCCTACTTTCTGTAAGCAGGGCATTAAATCTTTAAGATGATTGCATGCTGTTTGTGTATTTTTTCAATACACCCACTTTCCCACATTCCACACCACAGCACAATAGGTTTCATTTGGCAGCCTATTTTGAATAACTTTTTTGTTTTATTTTGTGATTTTAATCTATTGCCCCAGCAGATATCTAACAACTGGAATATAGGAAGTACAGTAAATGTACATTATCATTCATTTTGCAATTAAAAACCAAAAAGGAAGGGTATATTACATGTGAAGAAATTGGTATTAAATGTTTGGCTAACCTGTCTTTCACTGTCTGTGTTCAGAGAGTCACCTGATGGTAATAAAATCCTGCCTGCTCACTGAACATTGCATGATTTGGCGATGTATGATTTCAGTCAGGATTATGCAATAATCTGCTGCAGAGCACAATATCAAAACTTTTCATGGAAAAAAACCCCACACCATATTTATCCTAACACCGTAACCAAGTTTGTGATAGGGTAAAGGTGTGTCCTATCAGTGATGTAGTAATATATGTGGCTCAATGAACTTATGTTCATTTGTAGTCTGTGGAAATAATAATGAAGATTAAAGGCAGGAACAACAGCAAACCGCTGTGTATAAACATTGTGACCATGATTTAAAAGAGCATGAAATTATGATCATTCATAGGTGCCGATTTATGTTTTTGTTGGTGGGTGCTCAAGCCAAAAATATAGAGTAGTGGCTTCATTGGGAAGGGGTGTGGCCACAAAATAATACCAATTTATATTATGGAGCACAGTTGTCTCCAATAATCAAATTACGGCAACAGAGTTCCACATACATAAATGCCCCCACAGTGCAGGTACATTAATGCCCCCACAGTGCAGGTACATAAATGCCCCCACAGTGCAGGTACTCCGCGGACAGAATACACTCTTCCCAACATACTATTTCCCAGGTGGCGGGTCTGGCGATGTGGGTCCTGCAGCCACAAATTAGCAAGTTAATATGACGGCCCAGCACCCACAGAATTGGCACCTATGGCAGCGGCGTAACTATAATTTGGGATAAATCCCCCCCCCCCCCTCCACCACCCCGGCCGCCCATGCCCCCCCCATCCCCCGCAAATTTACCTGTATTTGCTGCGCTGGTCCCGGCTCCCCTCCTGGCTTCATTCTGATGCTAAACACGGACCATCACAAAATGGCCGCCCCCATACAGCAGACAGTTTCATAGAACTGTTTGCTATATGGGGGCGCACATTTTATGATAGCCCGTCGAAATAGCATCAGAATGAAGCCAGGGGAGCCGGGATTACCGCAGCGAACATAGGTAAAGCTGCGGGGGATGGGGCATTATAATAGCACCGCAGCACCCCGGCGCCCGCACTTACACAGCGCCTCCCCGCGACCGCGGGGGCTGCGGTGCTGTAGCTACGCCACTGACCTATGGATCATATGGTTATACAAAAGTCTGTTTGGAAGCAGAGACATGTAAATGTAAATCTATATGCCCTTACTGTATGTGCACAAGTTTGCACATGCAGTTGCGACCTTCAAACTGTTAATACATGCACATGCATGCATTAACGCTACCAGAAAACAACCCATTTTCCATCTGCATATACGTATCAGTAGATCTATTGTGACACTTCCCCTGATGAATCCACTCCTGCAAAATAGATTTTTTCGGCTGTTGCACTGATCACCAGTAACAGTTGTCTTCCTCCTTTTGAAATCAGGAGTTATCTGGGGAGAATGACGAACTAAGCCTTTTCCAAGGTTAAGGCCATATAATTAAGCAGGTGATTTCAGTGAGCACTTGCAATCAAAATGTTAGGATTAACGGACATGACCATAGGCAGTGGAATAAGTCGGCTTGTGGTTGTCCACATTTAAAACAGGAGTGGATTGTGGAAATCCAAATTCTAAATATCCTATGAGGGGACAAATGAGACCTATGTGAGATGTTGAGAACCCTCTCCAAATACATGTTAGATGGAAGTTGGTGACACAATGGCTAAATGACTAAATGACTAAAATGGTTCATATATAATTGTAGGCACCCGAGATCGCTCTCCTTCTTGTTGTTTTTTGATGGAGAAAAGTGTCTAGAAAGTTTAACATGCAAGGAGGCTAGATGTATGTGGACAACTCTGTATGCATGTTTGTACTCATATTTACGTGTATGAGTTTTTTACCAGTATGACTGTCAACCTTGACATTGTCAACCTAATGTTTGTGTTGACCTTCCAACCCTAGTGACCTTAGTGATGTTAACCTACTACATGTGTCAAACTAAGCCAGGTCCACCTTCAGGGGTCGACTCAATGCATGTTGGCCTAATATGTGTTGATCTAATGACCATATACCTTATTTACAACCCATGTTTGAGACAATGAATCACCTACTGTTTCAGTCAGTAGTATGCATATTAAAACTTGTATTTATGTCCTATGCAGCACCAACACAATAATAAGGACCATTGACTCCCTGAGTGAGTTTATGGTCATGCATTCAAGCTGTGGGAGCAACAATGTTGGTGCCTTGTTTCACTACATACATGACCATAGCTTAAGGCATAAATATGCCACCAAAATTCATGACATAAAGCAACAGCATTTGTACTTTCCTCCCCTTGCATACAAACATGATTTATGCCCATAGTTTAATATTGGATGAATGTGATAATACAACAAAATACCTGCTAGAATCTCTGATGGATGTTGGGGTACAACTTGTTGTATATATCTTGCACCATTCAGTTCTCTTTAACAAGTGTATGTACATAAATACATGATGCAGCCTACTTTCTGTAAGCAGGTCATTACATCTTTAAGATGATTGCATGCTGTTTGTGAGGCAAATGATCAATCGCAAGACGATTAATCATACTGGGTGGATTGAACATTATATCATTAGCAGATTGTGTGTCAAAATGCACCAAATTGTGAGTCTGGGACTGCCAGGGAGTTGCTGGGG
This sequence comes from Crinia signifera, assembly GCF_055691185.1. Taxonomy (NCBI): domain Eukaryota; kingdom Metazoa; phylum Chordata; class Amphibia; order Anura; family Myobatrachidae; genus Crinia; species Crinia signifera. The sequence goes on along the minus strand of NC_139220.1, from coordinate 77,185,499 downwards.
AGTGCAAGGGAAATTGTGAGATAATTCAGATCAGAACCTGGTCGTCCTAATGTGAGGCCAGCATAAAAGCCCTATGTAAAATCCTTACACCTAACAAAGCTGCAATAAATGGAATAGAAACAGTAGGGAATATGGATCACAGTTACACAAAGCTAGAGTTTGGGGGGTGGGGGTGGATTGCTTCGATTCTCCCCTGCTCAATCCACCCATGTTTTCTTTATGATGTTGAAACTTAGCATGCTTGCGAGGCTGCAGAGGATCATTGCTTGGTGTTTTGCTTATGGTTGTATGCACCAACAGCTAAAGTGCTGATGGTAAGCACATACATATATACATACATACATGTTACATGTATGTAATATATGTGCTAAGTAGATTCCCTGAGGACCAGCATCACAGTAAGCATTAAGCACCATGTGCCACACAGGAATTAGCATAATCCATAACACACTCTTTCTAAACCCGCTCCCAAACTTCCAATGGCTAGTTTCATTGGAATCCTGGGGTGGACTTAAGAGTGTATTATTGCTTATGCCATGATGTGGACTGTGATGTGTAATACCCTGCTATACATTGTATTGTGTGTGATGATGAAGCACGCTAAAGTGAATTTGTTTACAGTAGTGGATAATACCCAGCAGCCTTGGCAGTTGCACAAAAAGCTAGCAGCATGTCACATGACCAATGTCAGGAGGAGAGTGAACTGCAGTTGGGCAATGCAGTCTGTGAGGAGAAGTCCAGGGAACAAGAGTGCAGCAGACAGAGGGAGCATGGAGGACGCTTATACTTACTGGGAGCATGCAGAGATGGCTCGTTGGTGGCGGGGATTCCCTCTCGAGTTCTTACTGTCACCTGTGGGACTGCAAATGATAAAATGAGAGGTGTGGTGAGTCCAGACCCAAAATACATTCATACCAGAGCAGAAAATGGGTGTTCTCATATTTACCTACACAGCTGTATACAGTTTAAAGACATTTTACCTCAGAAAAGGACATTTTACCTCAGAAAAGCTAAAGTCAGCTATATTTATACACAGAAGCAGATGGAGAAGAGACATTTTACCACAGAAAGGCTATACTACACTCCTCTCTCTCCCAGATGTATATTTTTAAAGATATATTATCCCAGAAAGGTTAAAAGAAGATAACAGCCTAATGCAGGGTTAACAAAGAGACTGTGTTTAGCTCAGATGATAACTGTATAACAGGCAGACATTTATTTGGATCCTCAGCAGAAGGAGAGAAAAAGTCATTTTCCTGAACTAATATTATTTGATGGAGAAATAATGACTGTAGTAAGCAATACGGTGTAAAGACTTTATACAGTTTGTTATGCTTGCCGCTAGGCACAGAGTGTTGGTAACCGGGAACAGGGAACGGGAGGTCAGGCGTGAGCCCGCAGCCGGGACCGCCGGTTAGACGGCCACAGTAAACCCTATACTAACTCTGTTGAGTACCCCGGGCAGGTGACCAATCCCTGCGGAAACTAGGCTTCACCTGTGGCCGCCGCGTTCGAAGGAGCGAGTTAGGCCCGCTCCAACCCCGATGCAGCTAGGTCTATGAATGGACAAAGGAGAAGTGATCGTCAGGGGTAACTCAAAAGAAAATACTAACTACTGGGCCTAACTGAAAGACAGCCCCTGTCTGCCGGCACCAGGCCAATAACGGGAATACGACCTAGTCACAGACACAAGGAGAACTGACGGGGAATCTCCACAAGAAAACAACGCAAGGCTAGATAGCGAATCCCCAAACCCCCAAACAGGAGTAGATCGGTAGGGAAGGCCCTGCCTAGGACAGATAAGTAACGGAAAGCGAGGACCAGAACAAGAATAAAAGACAGAAAGAATGATGGTCTGAATTAGGCCCACGGCGGGGCAGGTCCAATGCCCCAGCAGGGGAGCTGGACCAATATGAGCACAGCCTGATAATAAAAAGGAGCTCGGCGGCTCCACAGAAATACACCATGCTCCACAGGAGCACTTACTTGACCCAGGGGACACTACAGCAGAGCTGATCAGGTCACTGGACAAACGCTGAAGAACTGACATCCAGGAGGGACAGGCAGGGAGACCGGAGATCCCCTGGGAAGAATCCAGGAGACAGGGCAGCACTGGGATGTGCCAGGGACCGGGAACGCGTATAGAGATGCTATAACCGGCGTCTGTGCCCAGCAGACGCCGGCTACTTATTCAAAACTTGGCGCCGCCTGCGTGATGTCAGGCACGCCGTGTGAGTGCTGCTGCTGGGCGGAAGTCGGGGACGTTGCCTAGCAACGCTCCGACGCTCAGCCTGAGACCGAGGCTTGGAATGCTGCCGAGCAGCGTCACCAGCCTCGCGGCCCCGTTCTCCATCCGCCGACCGTCCAGGTACTGGGGATACCGGACGGTGGTGTGCGACACAGTTGGCTTCATGCTACAGTGAGTTACACGCTTAGGCAAAGGATATGAAGAAAAGTGGATAAAGAATATATACAGTGTTGTTACACTTTTGTGACAAAGGGCCAGGGAGGAGATTCTGTAAAGCAAGAATGCGGTAAAAACCCCGTTGTCTGGGTTTTTACCGCATTTTGATATGCAACAAAACCCGCACTGTGAGTTTTCGCTGCGAGGGGTATCGCCAGCAAAAGCTGGCGATACCCCATTGAAGCCTATGGGCTTCTTAACGCGACCCATGCCACCCCGAACAGACCCCCGCTGCCTCGCGCCGACACCCCCTCATCTGCTGTGTCCAGGCAGCAGAGGCGTAGCAAGGGCGGTGCCGGTGGAGCACATGCTTCAGGCGCTAGAAGATAGCAATGAGCCGGAGCTGTGCTGGCACCGCCAGCTTGCCCCCTCCCCCGCCCGCTCCCCCAAACCTCTGTGTCCGGGAGACATGTTGCTATGTAAAATTCATATTTCCTGCTGGAACGCGCTAGCCAATAGGCGCTTGCGCCTATTGGCTAGCGCAGTCCAGCGGGAGATATGAATTTTACATAGCAGCATGTCTCCCGGACACAGCGGGGAGCTGGGAGCGGGCAGGCCCAGCGACAGGGAGGGGGCGCACGCATGCTGCATCTGTCAGCCCCTGATGGCTCAGGCATTGGGGGGGCTGAGTAAGTTGTACTCCCTCCCTCCCTCCCTCCTGCACACTACTGCTCCCACCCTCCCCTCCCTCCTACACACTACTGCTCCCACCCACCCTCCCTACCTCCTACACACTACTGATCCCACCCTCCCTCCTGCACACTACTGCTCCCACCTTCCCTCCCTCCTGCACACTACTGCTCCCACCCTCCTGCACACTACTGCTCCCACCCTCCCTCCTTCCTACACACTACTGCTGCCATTCTCCCTCCCTCCTACACACTACTGATCCCAACCTCCCTCCCTCCTGCACACTACTGCTGCCACCCTCCCTCCCTCCTGCACACTACTGCTCCCACCCTCCCTCCTGCACACTACTGCTCCCACCCTCCCTCCCTCCTGCACACTTCTGCTCCCTCCCTCCTGCAAACTCCTGCAAACTACTGCTCCCTCCCTCCTGCACACAACTGCTCCCTCCCTCCCTCCCTCCCTCCCTCCCTCCTGCACACTACTGCTCCCACCCACCCTCCTTCCTGCACACTACTGCTCCCTCCTTCCATGCTGCACAATACTACTGCTCCCTCCTTCCATGCTGCACAATACTACTGGCGGTGCATTGAATTGAAAATAGCAGCCAGTAGCGGGCTGCTGCACAGTTCTGTCCCCCTTGGCAACGAGCAAATTCTGTCCCCCTTGGCATCGAGCATGAAGCCCCTGGCATTGAGCATGTAGGCAAGTGGCACTTATGTGTCAAATGTGTAATGGGCATTGTGGAGTGTTATATAGTATGTCATGGGCACTGCGGAGTGTTATATAATATGTCATGGGCATTGCGGAGTGTTAGATAGTAAGTCATGGGCATTCAGGAGTGTTATATATTATGTCATGGGCATTGCAGAGTTTTATATAGTATGTCATGGGCATTGCGGAGTGTTATATAGTATGTCATGGGCATTGCGAAGTGTTATATAGTATGTCATGGGCCTTGCAGAGTGTTATATAGTATGTCATGGGCATTGCGGAGTGTTATATAGTATGTCATGGGCATTGCAGAGTGTTATATAGTATGTCATGTGCATCATGTGTGGTCTTATATGTAATTGGAATTACAAAAGTTCACTAAAATGTGCAATGGGCATTACGGTGTGTGTGGTATATTGTTGGCCATGCCCGCTTTTCACTGCGCAGGAGCTTCACCTACTACAAATTTGGGGGGGGGCGGAGAGGGGGCACGAAACATGCCCTTGCTCCGGGTGCCGTGGCACCTAGCTACACCACTGCCAGGCAGCACAGCAGACCTCCTGCCTGCACTGTATCCTCTTCCAGGTGCAGGAAGGAGGAGGAAGAGAGGCCACCCGGCAGCAGCAGCCCCAGCTAATGGAGGTAGGGGGAGCCGCCGGGACCCGCAGCACATCGCCGGCAAGATCGAAAGGACATCTCCTAACAAAAGAGCTGTCCTTTGCCATAATTATCGCATATGTTACAGCATATGCGATAATTAGGTCTGCGGTAGCCGGCTATGTGCGACGGACAGGAGGCGCGGTTGTTACAGCATCCCTCCCCAGATGTACTAAGCTTCAAAAGTGATAAAATGGAGAGTGATGAGCCCACTGCCAGGATACTCCATGCATGACTCCAATCTCCAAAACAAAATTTGATGCTTTGGTAATAGTGACTACAACCTAATAAAGAGAGAGATTAAGTAAAAGTTTACAGCTGCAGCAGGTATATTATTGCACAATAATAAATAAGTATTTTAGCATATAATAGTGATAATATTGTCATTTTGATGTAATGTGAAAATGGTAACAGTATATCTGTGTAGAATATATAAATATATATAAATATCTTGTTTGTTATTAGATAAGCTAAAACTTTGCAAATAAAGTCAGATTTGTTACAGGCATCCTGAAAAAAGAAACTCTCTTGGCTGAGACCCTTTGTTCCAGCTCCAGTTTAATAAAATTGTCTGATTTCTATGTTTTGTGGGCCAGATGTTTCAAGCTTCAAAAAGTGATAAAGTGGAGAGTGATAAACAACCAGCCAAACAGCTACTACCTGTCATTTTTCAAAACCATCCTATAACATTGCAGGTAGGAGCTGATTGGCTGACTGTTTATCTCTCTCCAATTTATCACTTTTTGAAGCTTAGTACATCTGGCCATTAATGTTTTAACTTGTAAAATAAAGTACTTGATATTAAAAAGAAAGAAACATCGATGTGGACATTCCTACCGTTAATATACTTACCTGCTAGAAGAAAGGAAAGAGGAATTAATTCATATACTTTCCTGGTCATTACAGATGCCAATCCACAGGTGATCCATCCAACACATATATTACATGCATAACATAACATGTATGTATATATGTGCTTTGCAATCATCCCCCGCACCACATGGTCAACACTGCTGCCCAGGGGCTGAAGCCACCGCTGGTTGTACAGTAAGTATGCAATAAAATGTCAATTATTTTTGTTTCGTTTTTTTTTAAGATATTTTTAGCACACCAATGTTTGGCGGACAACAATATATAGTGGGTTGGCTCCCGCACTGGATGTTCCACCACAATTGTAAATATTTGTATCGTAAAAGTCAGGTGGAATAAATTTGGTAAATCCAAAGGTACTTGTGTACTAGCACGGCGCCCCGATAATTAGTCGCCCGATTTTTTAATCGCATTGCATGCCATACACCCGATGCGATTTTAAAGCATATATACGATATTAAATTGTATAAGCACCCTAATGGGTGCTTTGAAGCACCCTAACGGGTGCTTACAATGCTTAAATGCACCCCCACGCCACCCCACAAGTATAAACGTGAACCTGAAGGGTGGCGGTGGTACACATCCTATGACCTTTTCTTTCCCCCACTATCCACGTCGGCGTGGAGTTGGTTTTATAAAGTGTGGCGAGCGCAGCGAGCCACCGAGCCCGAAGCGTGGCGAGCGCACGCGGATACCTGCGAAGCCCGCAAGGGGACGCGTATACCTGTGAAGGTATCTGCGTCCGCTCGCCACACTTCGGGCTGCGATTGCCACACTTTATAAAATCAACTCCACGCCGACATGGATAATGGGGGTATGAAAAGGTCGTAGGACGCTTTCCGCCGCCCCTCGCGGGCTCGCTGCGCTCACCACACTTCGGGTTCACGTTTATACTTGGGGGGTGGCGTGGGGGTGCATTTAAGCATTGGAAGCACCCATTAGGGTGCTTATACAATTTATAATCGCATCCCATCGAATTGTATGGCATTGTATGCCATCTACAATGGCATACCATTTTAAAATTGTATACCATTGTACAACATCGGCCGATATCGCATCGCATGCGATATGGTCTGCGATGCGATGGGCGCCATGATAGTACACAAGTACCAATCCAAATCCTCAATTTATAGTCTGACAGCCGTCAGTGTTCTATTATAGGAGGTTGGAGGTGCTCCCAGAGTCAGGGATAACATAGGTTAATACAGGTTACCAAGTTACTAAAAAATAACTATTAAAAGTTACGCTTTATTTAGGAGTTGATACGGTTTGCCACACTTTTGGATCAATACGCATATATACCTTTAGCGTGATCCCAAAAATGTGTTTTCTTCTGTAATAACCTGGACAACAATATATGTCAATCAATTTGCAATAAACTATGTTCATAATTTGTTTCTCATTTATTTAAATTTGCAACATACAGTATATTTATGTTGCTATGTTGACAGAAGTTAGCCACTAGGTCCTTGGCCAAAGCACAACTAAGAAAACCAGGCAGAGGTCACCAAGAATGAGGCTATTGAGGCAGATGAGCCACAACTTTCAGACTAGAAGAAGAGGTATCAGCTGCTGAAGTGTTGAAAAAAACCCTTACCTATCCCTTGCCTACCAAGGACAGTGCCTCCTCAACCCTCAGCTTCCTTAGTCCAACCCTTATCCTGCCCATCGATTCCCTCCTCCATATGTTACTCCCTGCAGGACCAACCTCAATCACAAGCTCTTCTTCGACCAGAAAGATGAAACTGTCCCTTCAGCTGATATTTAAAAATTATAATTTTTGTGGTCAAGTTATATTTTAATGAAAAATGTGTTTCTAGAGTTTATCTTCTTATTCCTCTACAGCAACACCATCTGCTGCTCACATCAGCCAACTGGCCAGGGAAATGAATACACTGGCCCACACATTGGCCACTTCCCATCAGAGAAATGTGAAATGTGCTATAGTGCTCAGATAATGTTGTCATTATGTTCTACATCATTTTCTATATCTACATATTTACTAAGTTTAAAAAAACTAAATCTGTTATTGTGTTATTACATAATTGAATTTTAACATGTTCAGTATACACATGATACAAATGTCAAATTACACTATCTACTGTACTTGCCATTGGTCATATAATAATAATAATAATAATAATAATAATAATAATAATAATAATAATAATAATAATAATATAGGAATTATCATTTTAGGAAACAAAATTACTATGATTTAACAAAATACATAAAGTAACTGAGAAAGGTGTAAACATTTAGAAAAAAATATATTCTTAAGGACTTAAATCACACTAATCAAATCAAAATATTAGACCTACAATATAAACATTAACTTATACACAGAAGAGGTTATAGGGGCATAGGCGCTGATTCCATGGGTGCTCCGGGGCCTGAGCACCCACAGAAAATGTTAAGCACCCACCAGCGCTGATCTGTGGGGAGCACCAGGTCTGACAGGCAGTCGCAGCTCGCGGGACGCACATGCTCTTAGCGCTATGCCAGCTTCAGGCGTGAACAGGTGGACCTGGTCACTTATAACTTTAACTTTTGTTTTTAACGGACCCACAAGCCGCAGCACTGTTTCTATTCCCCCTGTGTGAAGTGTACAGACTCCGTCTCCAGCCTGAAAGCCGAGGACCACGGTTACAGTAGCCGGCGGGGAGTCAGCCTGCATTTGATTTATTTCACAGCTGAACAACAAAGGGAATGCAGTGCCTAAGGATGGACAGGAGATTTGTGGATTAACCCTGCTTGTACCCATTGTTTCTTCCATGGGACGGATTGTTCTTTAAACAAGTACTGGACGACTTTTGTGAGTGAACATATTTATTCATTTCAAAAGTGTATATTTTTTCAAGATTGCTTTTTAAACACATTCAATTCTGCTATACTAGTACAAACACCGGACTGTGCCTCTTCTGAACAACTAACCCTAAGCGCCTGTATTATATATATTTCTCCAAACCTTCCTGCTTTTTATTATTGTTTGCCGGCTGATTGAACCGGCTGGGAATCTATTCAGGCTGCTGGGGGAAAGGTGCGCTTGATTAGACTACACATTTCACCATATTTTACAAACACTACACTTCCCAGACTGTATATACACATGTCTGTATTACAGAGGCCATGCCCACTTTTCTGAATAGGCCACGCCCCTTCCCCTATATTTTCCCCTATTTTTTTTTCCATGAGCACCCACCAGCAAAAACATAATTCGGCACCTATTATAGGGAGTATCCAATTAGGTGCAGTGATACTTTTTGGGGGGTATACAATTAGATCTTACATTAAAAAAAATTGTATCACTCCTGCACCCCTGGAAAAATGAGGTGGCACTTATCAGGGATTTTTCTTCACTTACCTGAAGCTCATGCTGGCTTATTGGGCTAGTAGGATATCCCCCAGAGAAGCAATTACCCATCATAATTGATATCTTTTAAAACACTGTAGGATAAGCCAAGCCATATATACACAAAAGTATTAAACCCAGACACAGAGTTGCTGCTTAATATATAAATATGGTATATGCAGCAAAAAGAGTTAATAGCCCAAGGAGGGTTAAAGTATTCCCTAAAGTTAATGGAAAGCCAGTTGAAAGAACAATACTTCCTGAAAATGTATAATAATAGTACATAGGGGGAGGAGTCCTAAACTGCACACCCCGGACATATGTGGTGCTACCTGCTGAGACCTGTAGTGCAGCAAGCAGGAGGAGGAGTTTGCAGGTGCACACTAAATATAAATGCTAGACCTTTTAGTATTATTGCTATATTGCATTTCTGAGGTTATTAGCATAATGATGGCCATTACTACCGGCTTGTCCACCGCGTCCAGGTTACCTCAATAGGACAAGTCCCTAACACTACTCTGAGACAGGTCCAGGGCACGGGACCCCCCAGGCCAGCCCAGCAGAAACACCCGATGGCATCACATTAGTGTGAAATTGAAGTGATAGTAAAAGGGATAGGGGAAATTATATGTGATAAGACTTACCTAAGTAAGAGGTAATAATAAATGTGAAGGGTGCTACATATATATTAAACAAACTAAAGGGGTAATGGAAAGTGTACGATATGATGCCATGGAGCAGCCCAGCAACAGCAGCCCAAAGAGCCCTGTGCCCCAAACACAGTCCCACAGACTAACACTCAGCATATATGTATAGAAGTACTTACCCACATAGTGCCAAGGGGTGGGGCTCTTTGGGCTGCTGTTGCTGGGCTGCTCCATGGCATCATATTGTACAGCTCTCTTACTCACCTACAATCTATACCTGCATCTTGTCTCACTCACCTCCCTATATCTCAGCTGTATTGTGTACTAAGAATTGTAATGCTAATTGTGCTCTGTGTTGTTCTTCTGTTGCTGGTCTAGTTATGTCTTGTTCTGTGTACCCTGTACTGTTCGACTGGCTGCCTAGGATCTGTGCAGCTAGCCAAATATGTATCCCGTGTCACTCCCGTAGTGTCCAATATCTGTACTTTTTTAATTGTCTACCTATCTGGCTGGTGTAATCACCATGTGGTGCAACTGAATGGCTGCCTGGGTGCTGTACAGCTCAGTAAGTATCTGTTCCCCATGTCCATGTCTCTCATTAGAATGCATCTAGTGCATATATGTATGTGCGATGTATATCTGTACTGCCATTGTTGCTCGTTCTTATAACCCTTTGTATTACAGTATGTGCATTATTTTTAATGTCTGTAAAGCGCCTTGAGTACTGCTGGAGAAAGGGCGCAATATATATATAAAACTTACTTACTTTCCCTAATTGGGCTGTGAGTTATCAAATCGATTGGCCATGGAATTTGGAACTTAAGATAACATAGAACTGATTTCTAGTTTTGTGGCATTTGAAGTGAGTGTACAAGCATTATGAGCCCCAAGTATGCTATTTATATACCAAATTCTCCACTAATTATACATAATAATATTTTTGTTTTGAAAAGATGTTCTGTGTATCTTTCTACTTGCAATTAATATCTTTTTAGGTTTATGCTGCAAAATAAATAAAGGCTATTTTTTTTACTAAATTCAATTTAATTAGCTTTAGGTTTCTTTTAACAACATTATGCACTTACAGTATGTTTGACAATCTATTCAAAGCAATAACTATATAGAAACATTCCAAAACAATATTTTGTGTGCTAAAAAAAGTTTTAACAGTTCTGAGAAACTACAGTATATGGTTGCTCAGAATGTATTTTAGAACTATAGCCCCATACACACTAGGCGATATTGTTCACATAACCGTGCAGAAAGGACTTTTTGAGTGATATTGTGAACAATATTGCCTAGTGTGTACACTCAATGTCATTAACAATGTGGGCTCCAGCATGTCACATCATCAACCCCTGCCTTCATCTGATGTTCAGATGAGGGATGTGCTTTTCAACGACGGCCATGCTGCTGCGTGACCATCATTCCCCCACTGTCGCCCCCCTCACGCCCAGCATCAGCAAGTGTGTATGCAATTGCCAATGCTGCCGCACCCAATGCTGTCAATATTAGCATCAGCAGATATAAGGTAATGTGTATTGGGCTTTAGACACTGGGACCAGTATAGGGTACACAGACAGTTACTGGCCGCAGGATGCTCCAGAAATGGTTGCAACACACCTACATGTGATTAGTCACATTGTATTACCTCCCAAAAAAGAATGTTATTGTCATCACTTTGTCAGTAAACAATTGTGATGCATGTGCAGTGATTCGGATGCAGATGCTGCAAAGTACAGAAAAACTGCTCAACATCTTATACTTTGCTTTAATGTCCACCTTTGAATCAGGAAATTTTTGCATAGAAAAAGTGATCCTGTTTTTGACTCCACTCTCTGCCACTGGATCCTACTCCATGCCACAGCTGTTGCCTCTGTTGCTCCAGGATCCCGGAGCCTGAAGAATGCAGTAACAGGCACCGGGTCTGGTGCATGCACAGTATCAGCAACAGTACAGCGCATGGTGATACCCATGGCTTTTATTGGCTGCATTGGCTGCAGCACATAGAAGCTGGCTTGGGCTGCATGGTGAAGCAGAGAGAGGATTCCTACAGGAAGCCAGCTATCTGTCAATTACAGCCTGGACTGGAAGTCCCGAGGGAGGGAACACCTCCCACTGGGACTGCATTTTCTGTGGGTTGCTGGCAGGTGTGACTTCTAGTCACTGCTATTCATAGTGAAGCCAGTGCAGTCTCACATACTGACTCACATGCGGCAATTTAATGGATTGTGAATGGAATATTTCTGTGAGTATTGCCAAATGTGTATGAAGTTAGTGTGCACTGTGCATACATACAAAGTCTAGGCATATCTATGGTTGCAATGTGTCCAGTGCCCACATTTTCCCCCAGCACCCATGTTCAGTTCGTTACCTCACCAGAGAGCCAATTCAGGCACTGCTGCAGCAGACATTACTTGGAAAATGGCAGCTATTTTCCTATTTGTTCATGCATGCACAGTAAAGTTTGTTCTCTGGGAACATGGTAGGTGCCATGTTTTTAAGCAGACCTGTACATATTCAGTCTACTGTGTCATAGAGAAGATGAACTGAACTCTGCCCACATGCCCTTCCTCTCTTGCTCTCTAAAACTGTAAAAACATGACTCAGAACAGGTTGCAACTCTGGTTTATACATCTCTGACACAACCACAGATCTTTTCCTTTTTGAAGTAAGCTCCCTTATTCAGCACAGATGCCACTGACTAAAGCTCAGTGGAAGAAAATAAATAACTGATATGTGTTTACATCTATATTAATTTCAAATTCTTGAAGATGTGTATTTCTGCCTGTGGCACATACATAAATGCAATTTGCTAAAAGTTGCTTGACAGGACTGCAGTAAATGTGCATGCAACCTAAAATCAGACCTATAATCAGTCTTAAAATGAGTCTACTATCACAGATTGATTATTTCAGGAAAAATATACAGTTCTACCTAGAAATGGTTATTTTTGTATAATCCAGATCAAGGAAACAGGATGACAAAACGTACTGCACCAGCAGTGGTCTACAAAAGCAGACATGTGTTGTAGTTGTATATTGTTACATAGAATTTAAAATCATTTTGCCAAGCAAGAAGCTGTTTCAACAATGTTATTTATGATGCCCATGCTGTCATTCCTCAGGATTACCTTGGAGAAGAGTGTCAGCAGGGGATGCACTCTGTAAACCTCTTACATAGATGTTTTTGGTCTGTAGGTCTTTGTTGAATTTGAAAAGAGAAATCACTGGTTGAAGCCATCAGATTTATGACACATCCCAGGAACCAGAAAAAATATATATACGAAAATATCCACACTAAACCTTTACTTTATAAATAGAGAATGCATCAGAAAGGGAGGTAGATTAGTGGATTTATCTAAGAAGTGACAGTTTTCAGAAGTGGCAAGATGAAATAGGTTTTTGTACAGGATTACATGTTAAAAATGAACAGAAATATATTTAAGAAAAAAACAAATATTTCTTTTGAGTTCTGTATGTATTAACATACATATTTTTATTTTTATAGATAAAAAATAAAGTAAATGTGAATCCTTTGGAAAAATAACCTACGAAAGCAATACACACATTTTCTATCAAGCCCAGGTCTATATTACTGGTATCATATGTATGGTGAATTTATTATAGAACTCTGCATGTCTGCTGATATATGAATATTTTTTCCAGTAAACATGAAAATAGATAAGGCTTTGCTCTGTAAGCTTCTCATTTTATATTCTATTTGATGGATACATATTCATTTCATTCATCATTCAAAGACAGATAATCAGGAAGTCATTACCTTGCCAAGACTGGGCTTCTCATGAACGAGGTGTAATTCGGCACCTCAATATGCAAATATTACAGATAATAAATTTTAAAATTGTTTGCAGTATTGGACTTGTCCTTTTACTGCATTGTCGTGTCAGATTCAATTAGTTTCAGAAATAGTAAAAGCCTGTTTTGAAGGTCACTTTTTGAAATGTATTTTGGAAGATGTGCTGCACACTGGGAATTAACCAAGATCATGATTTCAATCTGCATTAAAAAATAAAGATTATATTAATTAGATTGTTGAATATGACAGTTGCAATTTACTTGTCTTGGAAGATAGTTGGTTTAATAACCCAATATTATTTAATAAACAAAACATTTTAGGTTTTATTTTAGATTTTATAGCATTAACAGACATATTTTTTTTTTTTTTCTTAAATAGGCTACAAAATAATCTTTTAATTTGAACTCAGCTTTTTAAATCTAATATCTTGTCCATGGTTATATAGTTGTTTAGGTGGAAGAAAGGCATATAGTAAGTTCAACCGTACATCCTCAAAAGTCCCCAGCTGAGAAAAAAAACAAGAAAATACATTATAATTTGCTTTGAAAGTAGAATGAAATCTTCTCATGACAGCGTGAGCCAACACTGTATCAGACATAAAGGTTGAACCTAAAGTGAAATAAACTTCTTACCTGACTACAAATAAGCATATTTTTTTTCAATAAAACACATAGCTCTCAATTAGTTTTAGGTGATTGTTTTCTAACATGACATCTGTTTTATAATCTGTAGGGAATATTGTATTGTGGTTTATCACTCTTGCAGAAATAGCCCTTAATGGGTAAAGAAATATATCTGTTTACCAATATATATATATATATATATATATATATATATATATATATATATATATATACACGAGTATGGAGCAGGAGTCACTCACCAGTCTTGCAGTAAAAAAATGTTTTTAATCAGGCAGCATGGCAGACATTTGTGCGGTCGACGTTTCGGTCCACCTCTAGAACCTTTGTCAAGACCTTTTGACAAAGGTCCTAGAGGTGGACCGAAACGTCGACCGCACAAATGTATCTATATTGGACCACTCCTTGGCCCTTTTTGGAATGTCACCCCAGCAATTATTATATCTGAACATGCGAGTGCCAGCCATCTGGTGAATATATATATATATATATATATATATATATATATATATATATATATATATATATTAAGACTGGTGTCCTGCCCGAAATGGTGTGGACTGCAAATAAAATTGTTTTGCACTTTTTGAAGTCCTGGAGTGATGCCCTCATCTTATTCTTATATTGGCGAGACCTTGAGGAAGGTGGTCGCACCACCGAAACAGGCTGTCTGGTATTGATGCTTTGGAGCTGGTGACAGGTTCCCCTGTGACACTACACTGTTGTGATGGGCTTGGATAAGTAACCTGCACCTTTTGCTTTATGATTCCAATGCAATGCTATGTGCTATTTTTTCTTATGCGACATAAAAATGTTTTGTCTAAAATCTGGTGTGCAGACCACTCTCTACTTAGGAGATACCCCATATATATATATATATATATATATATATATATATATATATATATATATATATATACACACACACAAATACACAAATACACACTAATATGTGAATGCAGCACTCCATAGCAAGTATGGCAACATTTCAATATCTTTTTAATATCGCAGCATTTTCATCAGGACAACAATACAATAACAGCATGCTTACCTTAAATACCATAACACCTATGTGCACACCGCCGGAGCGGGACCCTCCCATGTACTGTATCTCTGCAACTGACTGATGTTGTCATCATCGCTTGTCCTACTGAGTGAGCACCATCACCAAGGTTACTGATATACAAATCTGGCAGATCAAAGTACAGTGCATACTATGAAACATTATTACAAGTGACACATAACCAATATGCTAATAAGATAACATTCATATATAGATAGACTTATATCATGATATACTGTAGAGCCTTATTATGCAAGGGGATAATCACTACATTCTTTAAATAGGTTATCCATACATTAGGTACATGTGTCATATAAAGATCAGTGACACAATATATATTGAATACCAAAATATTAAAGACCTTGATACAATGAATTAATCCTAGCTGTTCATTAAGTCTCTGTGGATATAGAGTACCCAATTTATAAATCCATTGTGTCTCAAGTTTTAACAATCTGTCTCCTCCACAGAGAGACAGAGGAATGCAATCAATGATTCGGTACTGTAAAGTATTAAGTGGGTGGGCTGCATTAATACAATGGGAGGGTACTGGTAGATCACTTTTTTTTAGAAGAAAGGGCCAATCTAATAGAAAGCTGAACTGTCATCCGTTCCCGGAATATACGCTCCTTCTTTCCAATACAGGATTTCCCACATTGGCATATCAGTTGACAGACTACATAAAGTGATTTACAGGTGAACCAATGTCTGATATGTAAGGTTTTTCCTGTACTGGGATGCTGGAAGGTATCTCCTACAATCAAGAACTGACAGGTGGTACACCCACATTTATGACACCCTTTGGCAGGTTGTGAAAAAGAAATGGGTGGTACGATCTACATAATCTGTAATATCAGTTTTAACTAATATATTGCAGAGACTCTTCCTGCGTTTGTAGCAATACATTGGTATAGTATTGTGCAGTTGTAATTCAATATCTGATTGAATTATTGGCCAATTGCTTACTGGCCAGAGAATACATGTTCACCCAGGGTACAAATGGCTTTACATCTTTTTTGTTTTAAGGCTGCAATAATTTATTGTGTTCCATGCTAAGGGCTTTAATTTTAGCCTGCAGAAAAACCTCATGTCTGTACAGACGATCCAAGAATTTGAACATGTGGTCAATTGCAGACTCCTAATAAATTGGGAGTATGGAAGACCCATAAATTACTAGATATAAGATTAAACATATTGTAACTAGATAGCCAACATTTATTGAAGATAAGAAATGATCTTTTGAACCCTATAACCAATAAAAAAGTTTATTTTGTTTGTTATTATACATACAGATGTGTTCTCATATACCATTATTTTTTGCTTTATTTGGCGAAAAATGCTTAGCATGGCTAAACTGCAAAATAATGTGTGTAAATAAGCAGATTAAAGTAGCATATTTTAGGAAAAACAAAATTGGTTATACATCTACTGTATGTTGGGGAAGGTTATGTGGACACATATGTATGTTGTCTTTTTATACTTTTCCTTGAATTAGAAGTTATGCAAGTTATTATTTTTTGACCCATAGTTTTTGTTTTCCTAAGGTTTTCTTTTCTTTACAGTCAGTGTCCTCAATTAGATAAAAAGAGGGGAGATTTTGGTAATTGCGTGGCGCTACTTCAGGTGAATCATAGATTTCTTGGTACTCTTTACCTAGAAGGGCGCCCACGATTTTGATCGTGGGCATCGTTAGTAAAAAATCGCGGCTATCGTGGGCATTGAATGCACTGAAAAATCGGGTGCGATGCGACCGACGCGATGACCGCGATTTCCCATAGGGAACAATGTTAAATGTCCCAATTGACCCGATTTTCCTGTTCAATGTCTAAATTGACCCGATTTTTCCATAGGAAACAATGTTAAATGGGCCACAGAGGCCAAATAGGCACCCTGAAGTGTGAAATGGCCCCCACAATTGTTAACGCCACCCCACGATCAACGTGAACCCGAAGCGTGGCGAGCGCAGCGAGCCTGCGAGGGGCGGCGGTACGCGTCCTACGACCTTTTCATACCCCCACTATCCACGTCGGCGTGGAGTTGCGAATAGAAAGTGTGGTGAGCGCAGCGAGCCACCGAGCCCGAAGCGTGGCGAGCGCAGCGAGCCCCGCGAGGGGACGCGGACAGCTGTGAAGCCCGCGAGGGGAAGCGGATACCTGTGAAGGTATCCGCGTCCGCTCGCCACGCTTCGGGCTCGGTGTCTCGCTGCGCTCGCCACACTTTCTATTCTCAACTCCACGCAGACGTGGATAGTGGGGGTATGAAAAGGTCGTAGGACGCATACCGCTGCGCTCGCCACGCTTCGGGTTCACGTTGATCGTGGGGTGGCGTTAACAATTGTGGGGGCCATTTCACACTTCAGGGTGCCTATTTGGCCTCTGTGGCCCATTTAACATTGTTTCCTATGGAAAAATCGGGTCAATTGAGACATTGAACAGGAAAATCGGGTCAATTGGGACATTTAACATTGTTCCCTATGGGAAATCGCGGGCCGCCCTTCTAGGTAAAGAGTACCGATTTCTTAATACTTATCTTTTTTGATCATGTGGGGTGATCTCTCTTCTTTTGTTTTTCGGTCTCACAGATTGATATAGAGGGGGTAAAAGATAAGAATACATATTTTTAGCGTGAGAATATTATTAAATATTTGTCCCCCAAAAAATTTCTTACAAGAAAGATTTTGTCCCAGTTTGTAGGTATTCCTACCTCACTTACACATCAATGTAGTGAGGGTAAGCCTATCTGGGTTTCTTTATACTCAACGGATCGTAAGTCTCCGTGGACTCGTACCTTACTTACGTATAAACGATTAAAGCCTCTCGCATCAAGGTATCTTTTCAATATACAGGCACTGTCTGTGATGCCTTCACATCAATGTATTTCTTCAAATGTGTATAAATGCGTACCAATACTCACAATGGTATTTGTATGATCCCTCTTATAAAGGTTTCTTTTCCAGTATGTCAGTTTAAAGGATTTTATTTTTGACATAAAATTTCAAAAGACAGAATAAAAAAACTTTAAAAAAAAAACTTAAAAAAAAAATTTATTGGTCAGCTGGTGGAAGGGCAGCTCCATTCCTCCTAGAGAAGGCAGGGCATGGGTACAGGGCTGCAGACCGGTATAACAGACTCTGTACAGTAAAAAACCTCTGTCCTACCTTACTTCCAGGAGGGAGACGGTTCACTGCCAAAAAAGCAACCCTCCAGCAGAAAATGACATCAAATTAAATAGCAAGGAGGACTTGCTATTTCATTTGATGTAATTTTCTGCTGGAGGTTTGCTTTTTTGGCAGTGAACCGTCTCCCTCCTGGAAGTAAGGTAGGACAAAGGTTTTTTACTGTACAGAGCCTGTTATACTGGTCTGCAGCCCTGTACCCATGCCCTGTCTTCTCTAGGAGGAACGGAGCTGCCCTTCCACCAGCTGACCAAGAATTTTTTTTAAAAAAAGTTTTTTATTCTGTCTTTTGAAATTTTATGTCAAAAATAAAATCCTTTAAATTGACATACTGGAAAAGAAATCTTTATAAGAGGGATCATAGGAATACAATCGTGAGTATTGGTATGCATTTATACACATTTGAAGAAATACATTGATGTGAAGGCATCACAGACAGTGCCTGTATATTGAAAAGATACCTTGATGCGAGAGGCTTTAATCGTTCTTACGTAAGTAAGGTACGAATCCACGGAGACTTACGATCCGTTGAGTATAAAGAAACCCAGATAGGCTTACCCTCACTACATTGATGTGTAAGTGAGGTAGGAATACCTACAAACTGGGACAAAATCTTTCTTGTAAGAAAATTTTTGGGGGACAAACATTTAATAATATTCTCACGCTAAAAATACGTCCTCTTATCTTTTACCCCCTCTATATCAATCTGTGAGACCGAAAAACCAAAGAAGAGAGAAGAGAGATCACCCACATGATCAAAAAAGATAAGTATTAAGAAATCTATGATTAACCTGAAGTAGCGCCACGCAATTACCAAAATCCCCCCTCTTTTTATCTATATTACTTAATCGGGACTTTAAGGAATAGGCTCCATTTTTTGGACATAGGCGGGCAGCAGAACTTCAGAAAGAAGGGCAAAGGTTCCTGTTTTTCTCACACACACTTTATACAGTGTCCTCAATTAGGTAGATAACTTGAAATACGTTTAAACATAAACATTTCCTTTGTGGTTGCTAAATCAATGATGGTTTTCATGGCACTTATTGGTGACAGCACTTAAATGCTTGTTTTAGTACTATTAGAAATTTAACAATAACTGCAAAATATTTCCACTGTACTGTACCATTCGACTCCCCAAACCCCCTCCCCACATACAAATGTATTTTGATTAATGTTGGTTGCATTGACGGGTCTCCGCTGTACACGGAACCCTACTCCTGGAAGGTGTGGTGTCTGATGTCTGACAGCCCACCTCAAACAGGCAGCCGGTGTCTCAGAAGCCCTGCACGGGCATACTCCCCAGACGCTGCCCGACTGTAAGAAAATTACGGTTAACAGTCCACGTCGGTAGTAACTGGACCTTGGGCGGGTGACGGAGAAAAACTATCCGCACCCAACACCATAGGATAAAAACACCGCACTTAGGACTTATACACTTAGCCTCTCTAATCTTTCCTGTACGAAGATATCCAATCCCTTCTCATAGTAGATTGACTAAGTGGGATTATATCTAAGGAGCAAATTGCACTTACCTAGCAAAATTCTATACTGTGGGACTCCTAGCATTACTAACTGGGCTTCCCCTTGGACATTGCTAAAAGACACACTGGGGGATCTATAAAGTATACTTACTTGCAAATACAAATTATAAGTATATCGGGAGCACAACTGAATAAGGATTCTTATCATTTTTATTCACTAGTCTGTGTCTATATAAATGTTAGTGTGTTTTATTTCACAAACTTTTAACAATTCCTAATAAACGCTAAATCTTATTGTATCTCAATTCCTTGGTGCACCAGCAAAATACATTTTTTTTTATCTTCTTGTCTGTATCTAATGTCTCACGGTAGCACACCCTTGTTGGCTTTATTGTGAAAATCCACAGAGAAATCCTAACAGAAAGGGTCCACCTAACTAATTAACTGACTTATTTTTCCTGTGCAACTGGCATCAACCCCTGTTCTTTCTGTACCATACAGGCATCCTGAATGGAGTGTCAATAGGTAGAACTGCCCTTATCCTGCCCTTAACCTACTGTATACCCTACCCTTAACCTACTGTATATTTAAAAATTTAATTAAATGTCATAATTCATGGCTTTCTTTTTATCAGATTAAATTGTCAATTATTACATAAGGGCTTATATGCAATAAATTAAAATATTAGGCTGGGCCGATTTAACCGTTGTGCCAAGCGGCACCATAACCCCTTAATCTGCCTAAGGCTGCATTACTTAGGAATCACTATTACACAATGAACAACAAATATGTTTTACTTCTACTACAATAAAGCTGCAACTTAGAATATGCTGACATATTTTCATGTTGTCTTTTCTACAGTATTTTTTGATAAAACAATTTAGCCATTCCAAAATAATGTTGGAAAATGTACATTTGTAAGTCATAGTACATGAACATGACACACCACAATGTCATTGAGTCACTTTATAGATAATGAGAAAGCTTAATAAGTAGCTATATCAGTGGTTCATAATTACCATATAGTATCCAATTGTTTTCCCCCAGAACCCCTAGGTCAAAGTTTTATTTCAAATAAATTAAGAAAAATTTGAAAATTGTGCTTCTCTGTCATTAGGTCAATTATGTGGTGAGGGTCCACTTTCCCTTCTTTTTGTCTACATATTATAGGATTAGAAGCTAAAAGCATTGTTTTTTACTATTAAATTGGGAAAAACATATTTTTAAATGGTCCTGTACCCCAAGGCACTATGGGATGCAATGAAGCCCAGTTAGGGAACCATAGGCCATAAAAAAGGAAGACTGTGTAATATGTCTATTGTTTTATAATGTGTATAAGAACTATGTGAAGTCAGAGTGTAGGAAACACAACTAGATATAGGTCAGGAAAGTCTGGGCTAGAACAACCGAGTTTAAGAAATAGAAATTCAAGAAGCAGTAGAAAAAACTAACAAACATAGTATAGTAAAATGGGAATTTAATGTTAGTGTAATGTTAGTGTTAATCCAATATCTTGATCATCAATAATTTACAGGATATACTGGGGGTAATTTAATAGGATGAGAGATTCTGAAACTGAGAGATTTGGTAAGAAATCTCCAGTTTTTTAAAGCAGCAATCATTTACATCAGTTTGATTTTGCAGTGTAAAGGATCGCTTTAAAAAACCTGGAGATTTCTTAACAAATTTCTCACTTTCTGAATCTCTCATCCTATTAAATGTCACCCATTACAGTATGTATAAGGGAATCATGGGCTAATAATTATTAGAGCTATTAAAATAACAAAAAAAATTACTTTATGCCTTTATTAATAGATAACATTGTAGACTGGGGCAATCTTAAGAAGGGATTTAAATGACATATATAATATGATCAGCATTATTGGATTTGTAAAGTTGGTTTAAAAAAAGCAACATTTTTCTGATGCCCAATGGTCCTTTTGACAGCATTTCTGAAAGAATTTGACAAAACAGAAGTATGATTAAAACTCTTTTCCAATCAATGTAAGGATAATGCAGTGGTTAACCATGTGCATATCACAGCACTAGGACAGGAACTAGGCCGCCATCTATGACAACGGAATGTACCATGCGGTCAGCTCGAGACCAGCAACTGGAACAAAATACCTTGCTACTGAGCATCAATGTCTAAAATAATACTTCACATAATTAAGTTTAATAATATTAATAAATAAGTTGCATAGATTTAATTGGCTAAATCTCCCTACAGATTTAGGTGTTATATCTTATATTGCCCATTCATTTAACTGAATAGGCCTGTTGCACATGCAGAAAAACTGGTTTCTCCATGGTTTAAGTAATGGACCCTAAACTCTGAAACTCTAACAGCCGATGGTTGAATATGGGTACTAATACCACCTTAAAACAGTGTTAAATTCCAGGGTTCCACTCTTCCTATGGCAAGGGGTTTCCCATTGTGAAGAGGGAACCATCCACTTTCTCCAGCCTTCTCAGTTCACAAGTGAAAAGTGTAAAGTCAGGAGCTCACTGGCAATTTCCGCTTTTGGGGTAGGGAGGTAGCAGATTCAAGTAAGTGGTCCTGTCTTTTCTATTAGCATGTTGCAAAGGGATACCAGATGTGACCAAAAACAAAAGTCAATATCCAATGAAATTAGTAAAAATCTGTTACAATTCAACCTACTAAATGCATTTAGCAAGCCAGTCGAGTGACTTCTATGAAATGAACAGAGCACTATACTGACCAATATAAATGGATCATTCTGGTGACACATATACTATACAGGTAATATTTGGGAACTATTCTAGTGACTATTATACTAGATATTGACCATTCTAGTGGCTGTTATATACTAGAGGCACCATCTTAGTGACTGGTATACAATGCTGGGACCATCTAGTGATCAGTATACACTACAAGGACATAATTAGAACTTCCATGTGACAAGATGTTTTATTTGCTATTCTCGGCAATGCAATTTCAAATGGAATTAGGGATTATAGGGCTATAGTCCACAATATTACCTGGGAGAAGGATCAATGGGCTGTATAAATCTTGAAATGAAAGAAATTGTATGCAGTACTGACTGCAGCAGAGGCCTTTGGAGTTCAGAACATTTGACACAATTGTCCTTTTATTCCCATTTAAGAATAAGGTGTGCACAGTCAAATGGAACATTACTGTTTTACCATGAAGTATAAATATTCTAACCCAGTTCCAGTAGTGAGAAAAGGTGTACAGTATATTATAAATACATACAAAATATAACTGAATCTCAGATTTTATAATATTGTATCATTTTGGGGATATAGCTCTATGTTATGGTGATTGATTCACAAATATTTAATTATAAAACAAAAATGCTAAAATGTTTTTTATTGCATGCAAATTCTTAATATTGCATATTTGTTACTTTTTATGTATCAAAAAGATTTTTTCAAACAAAATGAAAAAAAAAATGAAATAAACACATTACAGTTTAAAAAGCAAATTTACTTCAAATTGAAAAACTGCTTCTAATATTTGTTAAAAGTCTCTCTAGTTGTGACAGTGAAATTTGAACATCTATAGTAAGGACCTTCACAATGAGCAGAAAAATTCAAAAGTAAGGGGGTTATTCTAGTCCATTCTTTCTGACAAAATCCTTCTTAGATGGACAAAACCATGTGCACTGCGGGTGGGGCAGATGTAACTTGTGCAGAGAGAATTAGATTTGGGTGGGGTTTTTCTTCAAAGTGAGATCTATATTGAAGTGTAAAATCATGCAGTCAGTATTTTCCCTGCACAGAAACAAAAAAACTCACCCAAATCTAATTCTCTCTGCACATGTTACATCTGCCCCCCTGCAGTGCACATGGTTTTGTCCATCTAAGAAGGATTTTGTCAGAAAGAATGAACTAGAATAAACCCCTAAATGTGATAAAGGGGTTAAAATCATTTACTATAGATACATTCTATGCAATCAAGCAAAAAAAGATTGCTTTTGAATGATACAAATCTGCTGAAATGTAGATGATGAGAATTTCAAAGTAAAATTTTCATTGTAACTTTGTTAGTGATTTACAGTAATGTGCTAGTGAACATGTTTTAAACTTTACCATGGAAAATTTGGCATAAATTAACAGCATAATATATAAGTAAAGTCTGTAATACCAAGGTTCCATTTTTCTACTCAATAGTTTATGTGGCAGTGGAGACATGTAAAATGTTTGCATGATCCATATATCTGTAAACTGTGCATCATAAGTCTGAAGACTAATAAGAATTTTACTGTACATAAAGTAACGTTTTGAACAAGGATTTATATTCTGGTCAGACTACAATATATAGTACAGAAAAAAATCCATACTATAGTTTGTACAAATCAAAATAAAATACCTTGCTTGTGAAGCTACTTTATTGATCAAGTCCTCTGATAACACCTATAAATGTTTAATTTTTGCAAAACATACTTTCACACTCCCAAAGCAAAACAGAGAGATGAGAAACTCTTTTTTATACCAAAATTATGTGCCTTCTACACTTGACAATAAAAATAGCTGCAATCCTCTTCTTTATAAAAAGTGTATGCATAATATAGATATATAGATAGATAGATGCATGATAAGTATAAACCAGTGTTTTGTGGGAAACAGACCCCTTTCTCAAGGTTTATATACCCTGGTTTGTGCACCTTGACAAAGGGGTCTGTGTACCACAAAATGCTGGTTTCCACGTATAATGTACTTTAATTAAATATACAGTATGGTTTGAAAATTTCTTGAGTCTCCGAGTGCCACTACTTTCTACAATATCTACATCCAGCGCTGCAGTAGGCACTGGAGCAGTTGCCCAAAGGAAGGGTTAGTGCCTCTCCAACAAGTGTGTGTGTGTGTGTATATATATATATATATATATATATATATATATATATATATATATATATATATATATATATATATATATATATATATATATATACCGGCCGGGTGCTGTATTTGCAAAATACATTTCATGGGGGAAGGGGACATGGGGATATTTCACACACTAAGTGTGTCTGGTCAACACGCGTGTCGACACCAGCTTCATCAGGACCCATGAAATGTATTTTGATTGATGTATAGGCCGTTACAGTATCCACTCACAGAGGGCGCATCTGATAGGAGCTGTGGGGTCAGAACCTGACCACGGTCTCCCAAGACTCAGATGTGATTACAGCATGCCAGTGCAAATACAGCACCCGGCCGGTGCATCCCTCTGTTAGGCGCAGTGTCAAGTGACGGAGCGCGACGCGGGTCTGCGAGTTGGAGAATCACAGCCTCACCACTGACTGTGATCTCCCCACAGACACCGACGCACTACCAGCACAGCCGGGAACAGTGGCATACGAACAAGCCACTTTCTCTGCGGAGAGGAACTAAACAAACGGCGGAGAACACTAACAGCCGATTTGTGTTCCCAATATCAGATCTAACGGGTACACTTTAGATGTGAAATACGGCATGTGTACTACCACCCGGCCCCGTAGTCTGTTATTATTTAAGACTGTGCTACACACTGCGCAATATCTGTGCAGATACTAGGCGGCAACCCTTTTTTGATGTTTAAAAGGACCAAACAGACATATTTACTTTGCTGTCCTAATTTATCTGCAAAGTCCTTTGGAGCAATCTGTGTTATAAACTAATATTAAACAAAAGTAACTTAATTAAGTGAAAATTGTAACAGATTTTTTCATTTCACTAGTGGGTACACACTGTAAGATATACAGCAACACGCACCTAATCTAGCAATTACACTGGGAACAGGACATTGGGGTTAAATTTGAGAGGATCTATATCCCCTCTTTTAAAAACACTTTGTTTCTTCCTCTTTGCCTCCTTGGCAATTGTTTTTATATGTCACAAATCTTAAAATAAACAATTAAAGGTTAAATTTTATAAATTTTTCTTGTCCTAACAGTGCGTCACGTACATAACAGTCTTTCTTCTCTTCGCTTGTTATTATTCACAGAGCCACGCCCTCTGACGAAGTCTCTGATGAAACGCGTTAGCGTTTATTCATTCATTAAATATCGTTTACATGCACCATGGAGCGCCCCTCTGCTTCTTGTTTTTCTAGATCTATTTCATCCTGACCCTGGATGCCGTGCTTTTGCAGAGGGAGCTGCAGTCTGTATTTAATTGGACTTTGGTGAATCTGTCCCTATAAGGGGTCTCTTTGCTGGACTTACAAAGTTATTTTAATTTGAAATAGCGCTGCTCACACATTATCTTTTTCCATTAACCCCTTCCCGACATTTGACGTATATATACGTCATGGCCGGGATGTACTTCCGTCTAGGGACGCGGTGACAGAGGGACGATGTCTGCTGTCCCTGACAGCAGACATGTCCCAGCATGCCCGGGGGGGCGGCGATGCCTCCCCCCCATCGGCGATCACTGCGATTGGCTGTTCAATGTGAACAACCAATCGCAGCATTTTCCTGTGTTACCGGCGAATCAGACGCTCGGTAACACAGGGATCAATCACTGCCGGGTGTGAGGGGGCGTGAGGGGGTCACCGGTGATGACCACACCTCACCCCACCTCACCCCACCTGCCCCCAAGGCTGTGATTGGTACGTCGGACCGACGGACCAATCACAGCCATGGCGCGTGATTTAAACTAACGGTGACTGCGCTGCAGACGCCATTCCGGTCTGGAATTGCGTGCAGAGCGGTCACCGTGCCAATCTGTCGTGATATACTGACCTGATCCTTGCCTGATACTTACCTGATCACCGCTGGTAGCGTGCTGCCAGCAGCTGGATGCTTCCTGGATCTTGTGACTTTCTGTGTGCTGCTGCTGCAGTGTCATTGAGTGACAGATAGTGAGAGATAGTGATAGAAAGTGCTATATTTTGTGTCTGCTGCCCCCCCTTTTGTGCTGATCAGTATATCTGTGCTGATCAGCAACTTTTTGGGGGTGCAGGTTTTTTTTTTTATATATATACCTGTCAGTTGCACCAAAGGTTGTGCTGCCTGTGCAACTGACTGCTGCCCCCCCTTTTGTGCTGATCAGTATAAATTAACTGATCAGCAACATTTTGGGGGTGCAGGTTTTTTTTTTTATATATATACCCTGTCAGGTTGCACCCACAGTTGTGTGCCTGCTGCCCCTCACTGCTAATCAGTGTTGCATCACTGATCTGCAGTTTTTTTTTTTTTTTGGAGAGTGCAGTGGGGTTTTGTTTTTACACCCACGTTGCTTTTGTGGGTGTCCTGTGGCCGCTTAGCGCTGATCAGTGACGTACATCACTGAACAGCATTTTTGGCACAGGGTTGATATACATTTTTTTTTTATTGGGATCAAATTCCTGTATAAAGTATTTTTTTTTCTGCACTACATACACACTACACACTACATACCCCCCGTGTTGAAATAAAGTTTGTACCCCCCCTACACTATACACGTGTTGAAACATTACACTTACAGAAACACAAAAATAAAAATGGCATCCCAAATGTCAACCCAAATGTCATCCCAGTCATCCAGAAGAATGTATTCAGCGGAGGAGGCATATGCCATGCTTGCCTCTGACTCTGACACAGCCAGTGATGCAAGCGGGGAATTTGAAGGATTCGTCTTAACCTCATCTCCCTCCTCTAGTGATGAGGGACCCCCTCAAAGACGCCCCCGTAGAGCAGCTGAGACCCCCCCCCAAATGATTGATCCCGTATGGACCCCACCACCAGACAATTTTGAGCCCCAGGTTCCTGAGTTTTTGGCCATCCCAGGAATCCAATTTGATTCAACAGGTCTCAGAGAAATTGACTTTTTCAAATTATTTTTCTCTGATGATTTTATAAATTTAATGGTGGACCAAAGTAATTTATATGCCCAGCAGTTTATTGCTCAAAACCCCACGTCATCATTTGCTAGGTGGACCCCTGTAGATGCAGTAGAGATGATGACGTTTTGGGGTCTGGTGTTACATATGGGCATAGTAAAAAAGCCAGAAATTAGGCAATATTGGAGTACAGATGTTCTGTACAGCACCCCACTTTACCGTATGGCCATGGCTCAGACTCGTTTTGAGACAATCCTTAAATTTTTACATTACACCGATAATGCACAGTGCCCACCCAGAGATGATCCCACCTTTGACCGGCTATTCAAAGTCAGGCCGGTCATTGATCATTTCAGTGCCAAATTTGCAGAGATGTACATCCCTGAAAAATTTATTTGTATCGACGAGTCCCTTATACATTTTAAAGGAAGGGTTAAATTCCGCCAGTACCTTCCCAGTAAGAGGGCAAGGTATGGCATAAAAATGTATAAACTGTGTGAAAGCACCTCAGGGTACACCCACAGGTTTAGGGTATATGAAGGGAAGGATTCAAGAATTGAACCGCCAGAATGCCCCCCCTCCCTCGTAGGTGTTAGTGGAAAAATTGTCTGGGATTTAGTGCACCCCTTCCTGGATAAAGGTTATCACCTCTATGTGGATAACTTTTACACTAGCATCCCCCTGTTTAAGGCCCTTGGTTCAAGAGGTACAGCAGCTTGCGGTACTGTGCGCAAGAACCAAAGAGGCCTCCCAAAAACGCACGTTGCCCAATTACTGAGAAGGGGTGAAAGCAGGGGAATATGCACCGAAAATATGTTGTTGGTCAAATATAAGGACAAGAGGGATGTCCTTATACTGACAACAATTCATGGAGACAGTACCACCTCCGTCCCTGTACGAGGTACCAGTACCCACACCTCAAAACCAAATTGTATCCTAGATTACAATAAGTACATGGGCGGAGTGGATCTTTCAGATCAGGTACTGAAGCCGTACAGTGCCCTGCGGAAAACAAAAATCTGGTACAAGAAGCTGGCCGTGTATATCATCCAGATGGCACTGTATAACGCTTACGTGCTATTCCGTTCTACCAGCCAGAAGGGGACATTTATGCACTTTCAAGAGGAAGTCATAAAGGGCCTAATATTTGGGAACCAGCAGGCAGAGGGCCCCAGTACTTCTAGTACTGGCCCCCGTATTGTACCAGGGCAGCATTTTCCTAACGAAATCCCCTCCACTGCAAGAAAGGGCAGGACACAAAAAAGGTGCAAAGTTTGCTATAAAAAGGGAATAAGAAAGGATACTATTTTCCACTGTGAAACTTGCCCCGACAAACCCGGCCTATGTATAAAGGAGTGTTTTAAAATATACCACACATCTATGGATTATTAGGTTCATCATTTCACCGTGCTTCGGGGGTCTTGCTAATGCCACATAGCACCCACCATTCATTCCACCAGAATCTGAGCTGCAAAATCCAAAAATCACTCCTTCCCTTCTGAGTCCTGCCATGCACCCAACTGGTATTTTTTGGTCACATATGAGGCATTGCCATACTCGGGAGAAATTGGGCAACAGATTTTGGGGTGCTTTTTCTCCTTCATACCTTATGAAAATGAAAAATTTTGAGCCAGAACTGCATTTTTGTGTAAAAAAATGTAATTTTTCATTTGCACAGCCCAGTTGTATCAAAATTGGTGAAACCCCTGGGGGTTTGAAATGTACACTATACCCCTAGATGAATTCCCTGAGGGGTGTAGTTTGCAAAATGGGGTCACTTGTGGGGGGGTTCCACTGTATTGGTGCTTTGGGGGTCTTGCTAATGCGACATAGCACCCACCAACATTCCACCAGAATCTGTGCTGCAAAATCCAAATATCACTCCTTCCCTTCTGAGTCCTATCATTTTTTGGTCACACATGAGGCATTGCCGTACTCGGGAGAAATTGGGGCACAGATTTTGGGGTACTTTGTCTCCTTCATTCCTTGTGAAAATGAAAAATTTTGAGCCAGAACTGCATTTTTGTGTAAAAAATGTAATTTTTCATTTTCACTGCCCAGTTGTACCACAATTGGTGAAACCCCTGGGGGTTTGAAATGTACACTATACCCCTAGTTGAATTCCCTGAGGGGTGTAGTTTGCAAAATGGGGTCACTTGTGGGGGGGTTCCACTGTATTGGTGCTTCGGGGGTCTTGCTAATGCGACATAGCACCCACCAACATTCCACCAGCATCTGTGCTGCAAAATCCAAATATCACTCCTTCCCTTCTGAGTCCTGCCATGCACCCAAATGGTATTTTTTGGTCACATGTGAGGCATTGCCGTACTCGGGAGAAATTGGGGCACAGATTTTGGGGTGCTTTGTCTCCTTCATTCCTTGTGAAAATGAAAAATTTTGAGCCAGAACTGCATTTTTGTGTAAAAAAAATTAATTTTTCATTTTCACTGCCCAGTTGTACCACAATTGGTGAAACCCCTGGGGGTTTGAAATGTACACTATACCCCTAGTTGAATTCCCTGAGGGGTGTAGTTTGCAAAATGGGGTCACTTGTGGGGGGGTTCCACTGTATTGGTGCTTCGGGGGTCTTGCTAATGCGACATAGCACCCACCAACATTCCACCAGCATCTGTGCTGCAAAATCCAAATATCACTCCTTCCCTTCTGAGTCCTGCCATGCACCCAAATGGTATTTTTTGGTCACATGTGAGGCATTGCCGTACTCGGGAGAAATTGGGGCACAGATTTTGGGGTGCTTTGTCTCCTTCATTCCTTGTGAAAATGAAAAATTTTGAGCCAGAACTGCATTTTTGTGTAAAAAATGTAATTTTTCATTTTCACAGCCCAGTTGTACCACAATTGGTGAAACCCCTGGGGGTTTGAAATGTACACTATACCCCTAGATGAATTCCCTGAGGGGTGTAGTTTGCAAAATGGGGTCACTTGTGGGGGGGTTCCTAACTTTTAGCATCTTATGGTGCCTAGAAACCTACATGGTGCCTAAAAAATAATCTCATAAAAAGGAGGCTCCAAAATCAAGTAGGTGCTCCTTCTATTATGAAGCCTGTGGTTTGGTCAACCTGCACACTAGGGCCATATATAGGATATTTATGAAAACAAAAGAATTGGGGGAATCAATTTTTAGTCACATTTCTCTAGTAAAATCTACTGTGTTCCTTAGAAAAATGTATTCAAATTGAAAATCTGCAAAAAAAAATGAAATTTTGAAATTTCACCTACACTTTGTTTTAATTCCTGTGAAACACCTAAAGGGTTAACAAACTTCCAAAATGCTGTTTTGAATACTGTGAGGGGTGCAGTTTTTGAAATGGCATCATTTATGGGGGTGTCTCACATACAAGTCCCTCAAATTCACATCAGAACTGAACTGGTCCCTAAAAAAATCAGTGTTTGAAATTTTCTTGAAAATTTGAGAATTTGCTATTCATATTTTAAGCCTCCTAGTGTCCAAAAAAATTAAAAGGAGGTTGAAATAATGATGGCAACATAAAGTAGACATATGGTCTTTGTTAGTTATTAACTATTTTGAGTGGTATGATTATTTGTCTCACAAGCAGAAAATTTAACATTTTGAAAATTGCTAAATTTTCCATTTTTTTACGACATTTTGGTATTTTTCACAAAAAACACAGAATGTATTGACCCAAATTTACCACTAACTTGAAGTACAATGTGTCACGAGAAAACAATCTCAAAATCACTGGGATAAGTAAAAGCAAAAAAAAGTTATCCCCACTTAAGTGATACATGTCAGATTTGAAAAAAGGGCTCTGTCAGGAAGGCAAAAACAGGCTGCGGCGGGAAGGGGTTAATAAAGGAATGTGTAAAAGCAAAAAAACATAAATGAGGTAAATCAAATATGTAGAATAAAATCTTCAATTAAGTTTCAAAACCGAAAGATGCCTACAATTAATATCCAATCAAAAATAAAAATATAAAAAATCCTTATCACTGTCTGTTGGACCTAATTTAACCAATTTATTCGCTTTAATTGTTAATCTTTTAATGTCTGGTTCATGGCACATTCTAACGTGTCTGGAAATCATGTGACTGCCTGCTTTTAATACTCCTCACATGTTCTTGAATTTGGATATTTTGTTTTGCCAACATATTTCAGTTTGCAATGACATTCCAGAATGTAAATTACTCATGATCAATTTCAATTGATTATTTCTTTAACCTGATAATATTTTGAATGAGCAAAATTTTAAAAAACTTCCTTTAAAAAACAATTCATTTATTTGTTCCATAAACCCCTTTACTTCTATTCATTTTGTGGGAGCGTGTTAGGTGTTAAAATGGTCTTTTAGATTCCTTTCTTGTTAAAAAAAAAACACATTCCGTTTTGGATTTAGTATCTTATCAAGAGTTGGATCTATTTTTAAAACATGTTGATTATTTAAAATAACACAAATCCTTTTCCTTGGTTGCTGTGTAGGTGTATGAAATGAATATGATATTATATTTGTTTTTATTTTCATACTGAAGGAGATTATCTTGGTTAGTTTCTATTTTTTTCAGTGCCTCCTCCATCAATGTTTTTGAATAACCTATTTTCATTAAGCATTGGCTATAAACCTGCAACTGTTCTTCACAGTACTATTGAATTATGGAAAATGGAATAACTGTAATTAGAGCATGGAAAACAATTATTTTGTGATATTTTGCCTAATAATTGGTGAGAATTATTGAATTATGATTTTTGCTATCTGTAACCATTTTTGTTTAGTACCCACTTTATTTAAATCTCTGTTGTCTGTGTTAATTTGTGTGTGTGTGTGTGTGTGTGTGTGTGTGTGTATGGTGTGCCTATATTCAATGTTAATGCTATAGTATAATTTATTTTTGTAATCTTGTTTGTACTATTTGTTTGTCATGTGTTTTATTTAATAATGAAAGGAGATGGCTGCCTAGGCACTGTGCAGCTTGGTGGATATGTGTTCACTGTGTGAAAACTGTACTGTCCCTGCTTTTATTTTGGTACCTACCTGGCTACTGCAATGACCAGTCGCACCGCTGATGGCTGCCTAGGCACTGTGCAGCTCAGCGGGTATTTGCCCCCTGCATCTATATCCCCAGGGTACGTCTAGCATATACCTGTATGTGTTCGTATATCTGTCACTGTATAACTGTACTAAACTGTCTGTTGCGCAGCAATCCAAGTCAAATTCCTAGAATATGCAAGTATAAATGGCCAATAAAGTTGTTTCTGATTCTGATTCTGACATAGGGATGAGGACAAAAGGTAGCAAAACAGAGCAGTGAAGGTACAGGGGGTTGAGCATAAGGCAGGTGTGGAGAGACATTCTTCCAAAACCAAAAGCAGTCATACATTAAGTTCTGCTTCTTTTATGATAAAAAATGTTTCACTAGTATTCACTATAGTACCATGTTATAATGCCATATTTGGGAGACAGAATTAAATGGCAATTACAGTATGGGCAATTGTGATGTAAGCAGTGGATTCTCTAGGCCCATTAAGTTACCATATGGTCATTCATTGAATAGTTTATATAATGTAAAAAGGGAGATTTAAGGCAAAATTGCAAATAAGATGAAAGTAATAGTAGGGGCAAGTAGTGACCTCTCATTTTGGGGGAAATGTATGAGACTTTGGATAGAGATAGAGTTGATAAGAAAAAGTTTCAACAAACCACTTCTGTCATTTTTAAATGCAGCCCATAATATTGCAGTTGGACAATTGGACAATTAGCTGGTACTTTACCTCTCTCCAAAAATATACACAATATGAGGATCACTCATTCCAATCCATCAACTAGAGATTATTAAAGGATTATTCTATCTTTTGCACATATAGGGGGTTATTCTGATTCACTCGGAAAGGCACAATCACTCTCTTATGGACAAAACCATATGCACTGCAGGTGGGGCTGATGTAACATGTGCAGAGAGAGTTAGATTTGGGTGGGGGATGTACTTCACACTGATATCTATATTGCAGTGTAAAAATAAAGCAGCCAGTATTTTCCCTGCACAGAAACAATAAAACACCCAAATCTAATTCTCTCTGCACATGTTACATCAGCCCCACCTGCAGTGCATATGGTTTTGTCCATTAGAGAGTGATTGTGCCTTTCTGAGTGAACTAGAATAACCCCCTCAGAAAGGCACAATCACTCTCTAATGGACAAAACCATATGCACTGCAGGTGGGGCTGATGTAACATGCAGGGCCGCCGAGAGGGAGGGGGGGAGGGTACATTTTACCTGGGCCCGGGCCTATCAGGGGGCCCGGGCCAGGGGACACAAAGACACACTTTAAAAAAAAAAAAAAAACTTTTTTAAAGGCAGCGGTTTAGCGGGGGTGCGGGTCAGCAGCGGCAGCCTGTGTCACACTCACTGTGTGCAGATCTGCAGTCTGGCATCCAGCTGCGGAGCGTCTGCAGAGAAACTGTGTCTGCTGCAGAGCACAGCTCTTGAGACGCGAGAGGGGAAGGTCAGAAGGTCAGGTGACGTGCAAGGACGCACGGCATGTGACAGGGGAAGATGAAGTGCAGGCTGGAGCCAGAGGAGCTCCTGAAACTGGCTGCCTCCTGGTCATGCCCTGTAAGTACATTTTTTTTCTGCCCTGCGTCTTAATACTTAATTATTCTCCATATCTATCTCTCTATCTATCTATCTATCTATCTATCTATCTATCTATCTATCTATCTATCTATCTATCTATCTCTATAGATCTATCTATCTATATCTATCTTTCTATCTATCTATCTATCTCTATAGATCTATCTATCTATAGATCTATCTATCTATGTATCTCTATAGATCTATCTATCTATCTATCTATCTATCTCTATAGATCTATCTATCTATCTATCTATATCTATCGATCTATCTATCTATAGATCTATCTATCTATGTATCTCTATAGATCTATCTATCTATCTATCTCTATATATCAGGGGTGGGGAACCACCGGCCCGCGGGCCAGATACGGCCCCCACACCCAGTATGTCCGGCCCGCCCACCTATATTACTTTTTAAACAGCCACCCGCCCGGCTATATTACCGATTAATCAGCCGCCCGCCCGCCTATATTACTGAAGTATCAGCCGCCCGCCCGCCTATATTACATACCAGCCGCCGGGGATGGCTGCTGCTGCTGCCGCCAGGGAGATGTGCATAAGACGCGCCCGCCAATCACTGCTGGTGCATCACCTCCACAGCCAATGTGATTGGCGGGTGCGTCTTCTGCACATCTCTCCGGCGGCAGCAGCCATCCCACGGCGGCTGGTATGTAATATAGGCGGGCGGGCGGCTGATACATCAGTAATATAGGCGGGCGGGCGGCTGATTAATCGGTAATATAGCCGGGGAGATGTGCAGAAGACGCACCCGCCAATCACAGTGGCTGTGGAGGTGTGTCGCCGGCAGTGATTGGCGGGTGTGATGCGGGCGGTAGGGAGGGGGACTCGCGAGGTTTGGGATGCGCCCGCCATGCATTGCACTGCATGGGCGGGAGCATCGGAGGTCAGAGTACAGCAGCCGCAGCAGCAGCAGCCATCACGCTGTGGTGCCGCAGCTAAATCAGTGTAAACTTGTAAAGGTAAATGCTGCTTCTCTCACCCTCCCTTTCCCAGTGACTGACAGATCCAGGGGTTGTCATTTACCCCTGGATTCACCCCCAAACAGGTTAATGTGATTATGTCTGATTCTCATAATCAGACATAATCACATTAACCTGTTTGGGGGTGACACCTCCCCTTCCTCCACACTGTCACTTTTTATGGTGTGTCTGCCCACATGTATATGTCGTTGCCCGTGTGTATATGTCGCTGCCCGTGTGTATAATGCCCACATGTATATGCCGCTGCCCTGTGTATAATGCCCACATGTATATGCCGCTGCCCTGTGTATAATGCCCACATGTATATGCCGCTGCCAGTGTGTATAATGCCCACATGTATTTGTCGCTGTCAGTGTGTATAATGCCCACATGTATATGCCGCTGCCCGTGTGTATAATGCCCACATGTATATGCCGCTGCCCTGTGTATAATGCCCACACGTATATGCCGCTGCCCGTGTGTATAATGCCCACATGTATATGCCGCTGCCCTGTGTATAATGCCCACATGTATATGCCGCTGCCAGTGTGTATAATGCCCACATGTATATCCCGCTGCCCTGTGTATAATGCCCACATGTATATGCCGCTACCCTGTGTATAATGCCCACATGTATATGTCGCTGCCAGTGTGTATAATGCCCACATGTATATGCCGCTGCCCTGTGTATAATGCCCACATGTATATGCCGCTGCCCTGTGTATAATGCCCTCATGTATATGCCGCTGCCCTGTGTATAATGCTCACATGTATATGCTGCTGCCCGTGTGTATAATGCCCACATGTATATGCCGCTGCCCTGTGTATAATGCTCACATGTATATGCTGCTGCCCGTGTGTATAATGCCCACATGTATATGCCGCTGCCCTGTGTATAATGCCCACATGTATATGCCGCTGCCCTGTGTATAATGCCCACATGTATATGCTGCTGCCCGTGTGTATAATGCCCACATGTATATGCCGCTGCTCTGTGTATAATGCCCACATGTATATGCCGCTGCTCTGTGTATAATGCCCACATGTATATGCCGCTGCCCTGTGTATAATGCCCACATGTATATGCCGCTGCCCTGTGTATAATGCCCACATGTATATGCCGCTGCCCTGTGTATAATGCTCACATGTATATGCTGCTGCCCGTGTGTATAATGCCCACATGTATATGCCACTGCCCTGTGTATAATGCCCACATGTATATGCCGCTGCCCTGTGTATAATGCCCACATGTATATGCTGCTGCCCGTGTGTATAATGCCCACATGTATATGCCGCTGCTCTGTGTATAATGCCCACATGTATATGCCGCTGCTCTGTGTATAATGCCCACATGTATATGCCGCTGCCCTGTGTATAATGCCCACATGTATATGCCGCTGCCCTGTGTATAATGCCCACATGTATATGCCGCTGCTCTGTGTATAATGCCCACATGTATATGCCGCTGCCCTGTGTATACTGCCCACGCGTATATGCTGATAATTGATCATTTTTATATGGCCCCCGAAGGGTTTTCAAATTTTCCAAATGGCCCTCGGTAGAAAAAAGGTTCATACTTTTTGTACTGTACTTTTGTACTGTACTATGTGATGCGCGGGAGTGCGCATCGCATAGTACTAAACGGACGGCAGAAGAACGGAGCGTCTATGGGCTCCTTAACTCTAAACGGTCTTCTCCAAAGCATAAATATACACTCAAAAAGACATTCACTTTCCCATATAAATACCCCCACTGTAGTCACCGCTGGGCGCCCGGATCCATCCTCCCAAAAGTGCTCGGCACCTTACTTCCCACTTATCCTGGAGCAGGATAAGTGGAACGCACGTGAGTGTGCCCTGACTTCCTACCGGAAGCCGGGCGCCCGGCGGGGATGGAGAGATGGGTCTACAGTGGAGGTATTTATATGGGTAAGTGAATGTCTTTTTGTGTGTATATTTATGCTGCCATGCTCCTGGGAGTGGGTTCTTCTCATGTGCTAAACACACCCTTAACATGCCGTGTCACCCCCATGGGGGCCCCTGGAAGTTGATGTACCGGGGCCCAGGATTTCTCTTGGCAGCCCTGGTAACATGTGCAGAGAGAATTAGATTTGGGTGTTTTATTGTTTCTGTGCAGGGAAAATACTGGCTGCTTTATTTTTACACTGCAATATAGATATCAGTGTGAAGTACATCCCCCACCCAAATCTAACTCTCTCTGCACATGTTACATCAGCCCCACCTGCAGTGCATATGGTTTTGTCCATTAGAGAGTGATTGTGCCTTTCCGAGTGAATCAGAATAACCCCCTATATGTGCAAAAGATAGAATAACTCAAAGTTGTGGCTTACAGATTTGTAGTTTTATTGTTCTTTCTATTTCATTCATAGCACAATCACAAAATGGCCAAAAGGCTCAGAAGATGCACTACCCAGTAAGAAGTAGCTACTACAGTAAGTGCAACAAAAATATCTGCTAGAGTGCTGAAGAGTGCTGAAGGCATAGCCACAACACAGTATAAAAGAATACATTAAAAAGTATCTTCTCTTTTCATCTCAAAACCTTTGTGGTCCATACACAAGCCAGTGGTGTATAATATGTATTAGCCATAATGTGCATCCTTGTCTAAATGTGCAGATTAAAATATGAAGAAATTTGAAGTGTTAATGTAATAAAGTCCTCGCCAATAGTCTGCAATGTGGAATAATGCAGCTCACCTGATTGCTCTTTCCTGAATTCATTACCCCAGCCAATGGTGGGGGTTTGTGCTTGTACGAAAATCTGCATGTGCAAGCCCCGAGAGCTACCTTCTTTGGCAAGTTTCACACTCTCCGGGGCATTCGGACAATGGTGAACAGGAAGATGGCTGGTAGGGGGTGGACCACCCTGCATTTTATGGTTGTTCCCACAAAAATGGTGGTCTCCCCCATGGAAATGCTGGGTGTAATCCTGTGAACACAGGTGTTCCCATGCATCCTTGGGGCAGTCAGCTAATGTGACGTGATGGCGTATAGTAGCCACCTGAAAAATAAATATAGGCTTACTTTTCAGAGTGAAGGCTGGAAACATCATTTCATAATGAAATGATTTTTCCTCTATGCGGCCGCATGCAAGTACACCCAGGGTGGCTTTTTCAAAAAGCAGTTATGTTGACTGCAATGAAATGCATTAACGGTGATTCTGTTTATTCTTGTGACAAGCTCCTTTGTCCCGGAGTCCATATTCCGATACAGTATATAAATGGACTGCAGCTAATACCTGCAAATAGCCGAGCTATTGATTGTTGGACAGAGATTACTTCCAGTCGACATGGACCCTGCTGCCCTGTCTGAAGCACAGTTCATGCAAATGCTAGAATATAGCCCTATCTACTTGAATTATCTCAGTGAGAAGTGCAGCATTTGCCAAATTTCAGAGATACTTACCTTGCTCTCTTGCCTAACCATGTTGGCTATTGTTCTCCACATCCATGAATGCCATTTGAGCCATGGACATTTGCATTATTCAGGAATACTTTGATGGCAAAATACTGTGCTTCCACTTTAAGCTGGACATCAACTGAACCCCAGATAAATAATACAAGTGCGCTCTTCACTGTTAAGTAAACATAATTGCCTAAGGAACTTTGGCTTGTATTCACTATTTAAATGGTATGCGCTAAGGGGCTGAAATCGCATAATATGTGCGTTAAGGTATGCGGACCAAAAGTGCGAGATTATTTCGCATTTATATCGCATCCAGATGTTTTCGTATAGGAAAGTATACAAATCGCTTATTTAATGCAATGCGTTTTCGCAAATCGCACTTTTTAGGTGTCTAATTATCGCACTTATTTCAGACCAGGTTCTGTTTGGCGAATTTGCACAGAACTCATTTTGGTCAAGTGCACACATGGTTAATTTCACCACAGGTGCCCTCATTTTCACTCACAAACACCCCTACATAAACCCCAACAGCATTTAGGACACCTGTGAGGGTTTGAAACATGGAGATTTTGCAGAGTGGTTTGGAGTTGATGATTTGTGATGTGGCCCATTTGGAGGAGCTGCGCAGGAGGGAGGAAGCTGCGCGCCAGATCCAGGTAGCCCCCCGACTACTGCGTACCCCACGTATGTATCGTGCTCGGCTCTACCTGGACTCCCTCCCGGATCAGCAGGTTGTGGGGATGTTTAGGCTGAACCGCATTAACCTGTTGGACTTATATGAGCAGGTGAGAGAGGATTTGGACCCTTTTGGGGAAGGCAACTATGCAGTGTCTGGGCTGCACAAATTAATGTGTGCCCTCTACTATTTGGCCACAGGCTCCACTCAGTCTGTGACCTCATGGGCCTTGGGGGTATCACAGGCCACTTTCTCTAAGCATTTCACTCAAGTGTTACTTGCTTTAAAGAAGTTGTGGCGGACATACATCAGATTCCCCAGTTCTGAGCAGGAGTCGCAGGACCACAAGTTGGCTTTCTATAGACTCTCAGCATTCTCTCGCGTGCTGGGAGCTATAGACTGCACACACATTGGGATTAGGGCACCGCACGTGCGGGGACACGTCTACGTCAATAGGCGTGGGCGGCACTCCCTGAACGTGCAGGTTGTATCCAATGCAAATTTGAAAATCCTGAGTGTTGTTGCAGGCTTTCCGGGAAACTGCCATGACGCCTATATTCTGAGACACTCAGCCCTCTGGAACAGATTTACCAACCACCAAATGCCAGAGGGCTGGCTACTAGGTAAGTACCTTTTAACATAATACCCTGTCTGTCCCTAATTGTACCTGCTGCAATGTGTGTGTTTCCTCTTTCACAAGCATATTGCTCTTCTACCATTGTGTCCTGTTTGAAAGCAACACATACATTACCATATAAGGCAATCACTTCCTATCTGTGTTTTAGGTGACTCAGGATATGGTTGTGTTTCCTGGCTAATGACACCTTTGCGCACCCCAGAGGGCCCTGCACAGCACCGGTATAATGAAGCCCACATTGCAACCCGCAATGTGGTGGAGCGCACATTTGGCGTCTTGAAGAGTCGCTTCCGGTGTTTGGACAGGTCGTCGGGTACACTGCTTTACCACCCTGGCAAAGTAGTCATGATTATCCAGGCTTGCTGCATGCTGCACAACATAGCCCTGTCCCAACCTGCCTATGTGGAGGAGGAGCATGCAGCAGTCGTTGAGGAAGCCCAACCTACCACACCTCCGGTAGTGAGGGGTACGCAGAGGGGGAATCTGGTGCGCACACACATCATCAGCCGATACTTTTCTGGTAAGCACATGTGCCCTGTACTGCAAAATGTACCTGTGCTGTAAGTGTACTCATTAACTAATGTGTGACCAATACCATCTGCTTCCACCCACATTTAGCCTAATACACAGAGCCCAACGGATGCAGATGGTGGTGCTGACCTATCCCTTGCTGATATCTAGCTTGTAAGTACTTTTCAGACATGTATGAATGATGTATGCAGTCAAACATGTCTCACTGGTGTTGTGGAACTACACGTGCCAGCATGCCCTGACACACTCTAAGCATTACAGTCCAAACCATGAGTGTCAGAGCCTGCTGGAATATGTAGATGCACAACCTTTGCCAGCCAAGGAGATACCCCACACTACTTTAGTGCAATCCCATTGTCATATACCATTGCAATATTTTAGACTGCACACAATAATTGCTTAAAAAATAATACACAAACACAATGGTATGCGGCTAGACATTTTTACTTCTGTCTACTTTGTCAGACGCAATCTGCATTTTTGCAGGTGAAAAATAACAACTCTGGGGGCATGTTACAAGATGATTGGGAATGGGAAAAATAATGAAACATATGTAGGAGCTACCTTCTCCCAGCATCAGGCACCCCTACACCACTTCTAGACCCTGTACCAAGCCCACCACGGGTCCTAACACTCCGACGGGGTGGGGAAGTGGGGGAGCCACTTATTGGGGTGCTGGATACACTGCTGAGGGTGGATGCTGTGCCACCTCCCACATTGGCTTCCAGCTGCTGGATTTGGGCCTGCATAGCTAGTAAGGCATTAGTCTGCGCTGTGCATGATTGGGTGAGTGCAGCAATACTTTGCGCCAGGCTGCCAATATGCCTATTCTGCTCCCTTACAGCAGCAGTTAGCTCAGAAAGACGGGTGTCAATGCTGTTAGCAATGCGCACATGAGTGCCTACACCTACCCGTACACTACGTGCCATTTTCCGTAACTGAAGGAAGGTGTCACGCATGTACCCCTGGATATTACCTATTTGGAGGCTTTGGGAGGCCATGAATTCTATCTGTTTTTCCTTGAAATTAACCAAGTTAGCTACTTGGGAAGCCGAAGCGGCTGTATTGGGTGTGTTGGTGGGTGGGGGTGGGTTGGGAGACACCCCACTTGGGGGAAGATCACTCTGTGACGAGGTCTGTATTTCTTCCTCTGCCGCAAAGGTGTCGACTGGTTCAAGAATGATGTCCATTTCGTCTAGCACCATCATTGAAGAATCTGTTTGGTTTGACCCTAGTTGTATAGCACCTGTGGATACAGAGAAGAGGTAAGTACTCATGCATATATAGGCCACACTGTCCTCTATACTGTTTTACATATGGCTTGAGATGCTGGACGCAAATACCTAGGGGTGTTATGTACTTACACATGTACCCCGATACAGCATGTAACATTCACATTAATAATATGTCACATGCGTAGCTCAGATGACATTCATTTCCGTTGCAATGTAGCAACAGGAGTTGAATGTGGTATGAGATATTGTTGAGGTGACATGGGTGTGTGTACTGTATGTGTAATGGTGTGTTTTTTGTTCATTTACCTGCTTCCGCAGATTCTGCAGCAACGGGCCTTCTGGTCTTGGATGCGTGAGCACTTCGGGATTGACAATCTGTAGAAGGAAAGATGGGCAGGCATTATGGACCTTGCAATGGGGAAGCATTTTGTGCAAACAGGCATTGAGATGACAATAATGGACAATACCCTTTGGACAAGGACTGCTTTATTTCTTTGGCACCATTTTGTTTTGGAACCCACAGATTTTTCTGTGACATTAATAAAATTACACTATTGTACACATGACAACTATTGTATAATCTTTGCTATGTAGGCATGGCAGCTAAACCACCAGTACACCTCTGGGTTTTTGTCCACATACATGTTAGGCTGCTAGAAAGAATGTTACAGTGTTAATCAATGTGAGCAGTTGTGGAACTACAAGGCCCAGCATTATCAGCAATTTTAAAGGAGTAGCAGGCAATTTCTTGTGCATGACCTTGCTGGGCTATGTAGTTCCACAGCAGCACTTTACTTAGCATAACAATACAAGTGAACATTATAGTTATAATACATTAGCATGTATGTTTAGGATTGCATGTGGTCACACTTACCAGCTCTAGATGGCGTTTGTGGCCTATTGGTATCCGCCACGTGCATGCCAGGCAGGACCTCAGGGGGGATGATGCGCTTCAGCTTCACCTCATACGAATTGTAGCACACAGTGGTGGGGCTTCCTCCTCCAGTCTTGGTGGCCTCCTCCAACTCCATGGTCATTTTATTCTTCAACTGCCTTTTGATGTCGTTGAATCTCTTTTTCACATTGCGGACCAGGTGCTTGTGCTGACTCACAGCGTTCACCGCCTGGGTGATGTCCTTCCACATAGCCCTTTTGCGCTGTGCAGTGGTCTTGTGGTGAGATTTGCCAAGCAAACGCTCAAACACCGGCAGGATAGCCCGGACAAGTGCTGCATTTTCTTCATAGGAAAAACGCACCTTTCTGTCACTTTTGGTGCGGCCAGCTTCAACCTCCTCCTCCTCATTTTCAACACCAGCCATGTAGCCCTCCTCCTCCATGGCAGTGTCTTCCTCCTCCTCACCACCATCTGCCTCCACCTCTGACATGTGGCCCTCCTGCAGCTGGTGTGGGGTATGGTCAAGGTCTTGGCTGTAGGATGGGGATGCCAGCGGATCCTCCACCTCCTCCTGCTGGGGCTGGACGCCCAGGGCCTGGTGTGGGGCTGCCCTTGCTGTGGCCATGCTGCCTGCCACACTGCTGCCTCTCACACTTGTCTGGCTGCTGCCACTGCTCCCTCTGCCACTGCTCCCTCTGCCACTGCTCCCTCTGCCACTGCTCCCTCTGCCACCAACACCTGTTCCTGAACGCACACTGCTACTGCTCCTCTCCATGCTCCTTACTTCCTATCAAAGAGTGAAATGGCGCCAATGCCCCTTTATATAGGGGGTGTGATGCATAATGGAGGGGACACAGGTGGGCCAATAGGTTGGGGGGTTCTTACTCATGCGGAGACAGTTTTGTATATCGCACTCCGGTTGGTCCAAAAATCGCACATGACCGGCGGAAGAATTCGCACTATTTTGTTACTTAAAAGCGCACCACTTCGCCGCAAATCGCACCTATTCGCACTTTTCAGCCTCCAAAACGCATCACATTAAATTATGACTGAAAAGTGCGATTTGTAAAAGTGCGATTTGCGGCGATGTGGTGCGCTAAAAAAACATGCGCATTTATTTGCAAGCATAGAATGTCACCTATTGTATCTGGGCGCCCGATTTTGTGATTGTATGCCTTACCTTAAGGCATACAATCAGATGCGATTCGACACAATTTTCGGCAAAATTGCATCGAATCGCATCCGGTATCGCATGCGATATCGGATGCGATGCGATTCGATGCGATTTTGCATAGGATTCAATGTTAACAAGGTCCTGTTCATTTCCCCACTATCCAAGTGGGCATAGAATTGATTTTATATAGCGTGGCGAGCGCACCGAGCCCTGCGAGGGGACGTGGAAAACATTTTAAGTAATCCGCGGCCCCTCGCCACGCTTCAGGCTCGGTGGCTCGCTGCGCTCGCCACGCTTTATAAAATCAACTCTATGGCCACTTGGATAGTGGGGAAATGAACAGGACTATGTTAACATTGAATCCTATGGAAAATCGCATCGGATCGCATGCGATTCGATGCGATTTTTCCGACCCGATTTTAAAATCGGGCGCCCAGATACTACACAAGTACCTTAATATTTTCATTACTATTTAGCAACCACTTGAACATTGTGTTTTCCTTCTTTTGCCCGGAGGCTGGTATACCTCCTCATAGTGGCTGCTAAAACACAGGTCTAAGACATTAGATTTCCTTTTTTTCTGTTTGAGGGTGAAAACTGGACATTTTCTTGGAGTGTCAGAAATATCACCAGCATGTCCAAGCATTTTAAGGGAGGTACCGTGACCTCAGCACTGGCATAGTTTAGTCTGTCTCAGTCATAGAGTCATAGATTAGTAAAATAGTCAAAGCTACTCATATTTGCACAGACTACAAAAACCTTTAGCTGATTTAGGAAATGTGTATGGATTTGCAAGTTGATGCTAGCAACCCATGTGCAATGCAATCGCAAATTTGCACAGGATGAATTTTGTTTCTCTCTGGGCAGTGGTTATCTACTCGCAGTTGACTGTAACTTTACAGATTAGTGATCCAAACTGAATTAGCCCAACACTGGGCAGTACAGATGACTTCAGCAAT
Source organism: Crinia signifera (assembly GCF_055691185.1). NCBI lineage: Eukaryota > Metazoa > Chordata > Amphibia > Anura > Myobatrachidae > Crinia > Crinia signifera. Next base: position 77,141,082 of record NC_139220.1, on the reverse strand, counting down.
ACAAAAGTACCTAGAGCATACAATACATGAGGGGCGAATGGCTAGTATGGGGTAAAACACATGTACAAAGTAAAATATAATAAAAATAAATAAAAAAGTTTGCCTGCCAACTGAGATCCCATCACTATGCCTGGCAGATTTCCCTGCAACATACAATAGAGTGAAGGTCTGCAAATGTCCAGGTAGGCAAGGTGGGCCCAGTGTAGGGATAATTACTGGCCAAGGAAATAGACAATCAGGGGGAGTGACATGCAAGATCGTGGCCTCTCCAGACAACTGGAGGGCAGCATGCAGATAACAATACCCAGTGCTTAGTACCCTCAGGTCCAAGCTCACCTGGAGGTGAAGATTGTGCAGCTCACCAAAGACATCATGATGTCCATTCCAATAAAGCATCTTTAAAGGTTAAAACCCATTATGAATTCTGCCCCTCAGTATCCTCCTATGGTAGCTTCCAGGTCTCCTTGGATGGCACTACCTGGGAATTCTGTGCCTAAGGAATGAGTGCACATATTGGCCTGTAATTGTGCATCTCTTGTGAGGCAGCAGTGGGCAAAGCAGGCAAGGACTTGAGTTAAAGCCCACAAAAATGCTACAATCCGTGGACAACTAAAAGATGGAGGTGGTTGGGATGTAGACAGGGCCGGCGCCACCACTAGGCAGCTCTAGGCATTTGCCTAGGGCGCCGGCCACTGGAGGGCGGTTGTTGGGAGCCAGGACCCCGCTGGATGGAGGTGAGTAGCTGCCTGTCTCTCCTCTCCCCCCGCTCCCAGCAACACAGCGGCCGTCGCTGCATCACTCCCGCCCGTCCGCTCATCATCCCAAGACTCCCCCCGTGGCTCCTTACAGCCGGTGAGCCCATTATCTCTACACCCTGCTTGTCCACCCGTCATCCCAACACCCCCCCCCCCACCCATCCGCCTGTCATCCTGTCATCCTTCCCCTCCCCCGTGCGTCATCCGTGAGGGGGGGGGGGGTATTGTGATGCGATGCAACATGGAGCGGATGAGCGGCAAGTGCCGGGGCGAGCGCCGGGGTGCCCCCCCGCCTGGGGTGCTCCGGTGCATTGCACCGGCCCTGGATGTAGATTGTATTGCTATGGGGGAAGTGGTGTCCATTCCTGTCCTGGGAACATCAGCAAAGGAGATCCATGGAAGTAAAGCAACTGTGGAGCCGAGGATGGGTCCTCCTTGAGTATGCAACCATCCCTGGACCCAATGGAAGATAGAAAATGTTCAACCTAGAACAAGTGTTCATCCCACAATGATTTCATAAATAGTACTAATTTGCAAAAAAAATCATTTATGGATTGTAGGTAATTATTCAGTGTCTTGAGGAGGACATATAAATATTGATGCCTGTTATATGGGCCCTTATTCTGATTGACGCGTACTTTACCGCATACTTTCGGATCGCGTCTTTACGGCGTCTGCGCATGCGTGGAGAACGCAACGCGCATGTGCCACGCCTTGACTCCGTACCTGTTCGGCCAAATCCCGTACAAAACTGTTCCCCGCAATCATTCGGGAAATATGGGCGTATTATGGGCGTCATGCGGAATGACACATGGGCGTAGTTTCAAAGTGGGCAAAACGGGGCGGAAACATGGGCGGACACGGGGGAGTACACTTATGTTGGGGGGCGTACATTCGGATACCACTCCGAATGCACGCGATCAAAAAGGGAAGAAATGTGCGGTGTCCACAAGTGTACTATTGCTTTGCGGACACCACTCGTTCATGCGGTAGGCGAACGTACGCCTAATGACTACAAGCATTAACACCTGAACCCAATAGAATCGACTCCTTTACTCATTACTCACTAATAGGACGCTTGTCAGTGCTTTAATTGAAACCATTGCGCTTCAATTGCTGTAAGGGTTAATGTGTGCAATGCATGTGTTAGGCATGCTTGTAAGGATATATTGGCATCTAATTGATTCCAATTCCAAATAAGAAGTTTTTTATGAGGATAGGTAATTGAATAAGTGGGTCATGTGATGTATTGCAGAAGATACTTCATAGTGGGTTGTTTGGCGTAAATACTCCGCTTACGGGCGGTAGCACCGCTTGGCTCCCGTTCGGATGCGGTATTCCCGAGCATACTCTGTAATACTCTGTAATACCGTGCAGAATCTGAGTGTTTCTCCCGCACACGCATGGTTTGTATGTCGTCCGTAAACACGCCCTGTTCTTAAAGAGTGAGTCCGTCCGAATGCGGAGGACCCGTGGGCGTTTCTACGGACGATGGCCGCACGCGGCAGAACACCGTGGCGTGCGGACCGCTCCGTAAGAATGCGGGAATATCCGCACCGATCAGAATAAGGGCCATGGTATGTACCACATTCAAAGATATAAATAATCCTTATTCTCTATTTTGATACTAAGTTATTCACTGTGTAAATTGTTTTTCCACTTAAAAGAGAGGCTATTCATTATTAGTTCCTGGAATATGGGTAAAGGAAAAGCAGTTGGCTATGATCAAAAGTTACTACCCACGCAGAAACAAAATCTGTCCATTGCAAAATAGCGAATGCATTGTAAATAGCAATGTATTCGCAGAACCTTTCACAGAACCATATTTTTTTTATTTGTGCCAGTATATGGCTTTGACTAATCTGCTAAAAAAACATGCTGGAAGTGGTTATTGCTGTAGACAGAGACCCACCCAATAAAATACCTTTGCATGCCTGCATTTTCCCAGTTAACCAAATAAATGACCAAGTTTATGCCCCGTAATGCTGGTTTCCTGTCAATCAAAAGGCAACTTCTATGCAACTGCTGGTTGTACAGATATTTATTTTTGAATTGCTGCTGCGCAAGGAGAACACTGTGTGTGCATAGTCATTCGTAATGGATTTTGAATTCCCTGATTAGCAATCCATGCTGAATTAGGCGCTTAGTGTGTCACTGTCCATAAGTAATAACACAGCCAGACATATACAGAGACACAGTCTCTGTCTTTTAGCTGAACCAAGACAGACATTCGCAGTACATATGTTTGTACTGTGCATGCGCCAGCCCCGCACCTGTAATCATAGAACAGGCCAGGAGACCGGGAGGAGAGTGGCAGCGTCGGCGGCAACAGGGGGAGGGGGTGCCTGCATCACCATACCCCAGCGGCAGCTGCTTCCAGAGGCAGCTCCCCTCCACCTAGAAGGTAGGAGTCGCCACTGTTTGGAACCAGAAGCATTTTGGATAACGGATTATTCAGTCTTTGAAATATTTTTTTTAGGTATTTTGCATTTATGTTATGCACACAACAGCTTGTGTTTGGTTCAAAATGCTGTTTGTAAAGGTCACTCGGACCCCCCCCCCCCCCCCCTATATAATATATAATAGGTCCTAATTCCTAAATGGATATTAATAAAAACGCAGGGCTTGGTGGAGGTGCTGCTTAAGAACAGGGACAATATAATCTAACCTCCGTCTAGTGCAGCACATATATGAGAACTCACTTCTTTAGTGAATGTAGTATATAGAGATGTTTATCTAGGTTTGACTCCTTGCAAAGTAACTAGATGTAGAACAACAAACTGGAATATATCCAACACACATAAAAACATTAAAATATGGCAAGACAAACATAGAAAGTAATTCTCCAATAAAGGATTAAAGTGAAATAACAAACATTAAAATACAGGCAAATGACTCCAAAGCTTTACAGTACCTCTAAAATACAGTAGCATTGCAATTGGAAGGGAACAGTGTTCATCCAACTGCTACAAGTGAGAATTGGCACAAATCCCAAGAAAGGATACAGTATCTAAAGAATAAGATTAACTGTATCAACAATCAGTTCCTTATAAGAACAAGCAGGGAACCACACACATATAGGCCTTTATTCAGATCTGATTGCAGTACAAATTTGTTTGGAAAAACCATGTGCACTGCAGGTGGGGCAGATGTAACATGTGCAGAGAGAGTTAGATTTGTGTGAGTTTTTTTTTTTTTTTTTGTACAGGGTAAATACTGGATGCATTATTTTTACACTGCAATTTAGATTTCAGTTTCAACACACCCCACCCAAATGTAACTCTCTCTGCACATGTTACATCTGCCCCACCTGCAGTGCACATGGTTTTGTCCATTTTACAAACAAGTTTGTAATACTGTAATCAGATCTGAATAAGGGCCATAGAGAAATCAGGTGAAATAACTCACAATATTCCTTGTCAAACATAGAATATCCCAAGAAAAGGACAGTCAGGGGTACTAAACAATAAAAGTGAAAAAAAAAAATCGTATCAGAGCATCCAAATCTTATTTTTAATCACATTTTCTTGCCTTTTTTTGCACACTCACAGTATCGTTTTACAAAGAGGGTGTGAGTCGCGCACCCTATTTTAAGAATTATCAATAAATGTATCATTTTGAGATTATGTTATAATCAGTTGGACATATTTCAAAATATATTCTAGAGTACACCCAAATATCTCTACTACCTTTCCTTCCTGTCTGTTACAAGAGTGAAATCCCACCCTGTGCAAGACTGCGAATTGCTTGGCACGGCTTGCGAAAATAGGGCAGGTCTGCGAATAGCTGCAAATCCATTTGCAAGCCACTCGCCATCAAATGATTTTCTAGTGTGTGCAGTCTGTGCGTAGACCAGGACTTAATTAGCGGCTGCAAGACAAACAGACTGTTCAGGGCCAAAGCTAATGTCACATGACTTCCTTTAAAATGCCTGGTTATTCCTGCGTTTTCCCTGACTCTTTCAACCCCAAACACCAGCTACCTGTCAATAACCTTGAGTACAAACAGCAAATAAAAAAAGAGCAGGATTTTATTGCAGGATGACCATGTGCATGGCAGCTAATTTGCAGCTGTGATTTTAGTTCTTGATTAGGCCAAATGTTTTGAACCCTAACATATATATTTATATTTATAAATGTGATGTAACATAACTTGCATTTGAACATAACTGGTCCTGCAGTTAAAATATAAATCGGTACTTTCACAGAACACAAGTCGTTAATAAAACTGAAAAGCAAAACCATACTTAGAAAATCGTTTCATCATTGTCTTGCTATTTTACATCATTGTCACAACATGAGGATAAGTACAATGTAAATCCCATCAGTGGTGTATATAACATACTTAAGCAGTCATACAACAAATGAAAACAATGCTACAGTATTATCATTTAGAAAAGCTCACAGCAACAGAAAACAATGCAGGATTAAACACCTTCTTAAGGATGATTAATGCAAAGTTATTTTCCAATCATTCAGGTTCTGAGAGACGTATGCACTAGCATGAAGGAATATATCTGTATTGGTTTCTAGTTCTTATTTATCAAAGCAACTCTTAAGATAGGATATGGAAAAAACTGCTTCAGGCATCAGAATGATCTGAAATAAGCATGGGGGAAACTCATTTGTCAAAGACATGGAAACAGGTACAGTCAGACATACATAGCTTGACAAGGAAAATAGCCATCATTTATTTAAGCTCTTTAAGCCTTTAGGGGAAAGACTGGAACAGCTGTAAGTGCATTTCTCCATCCTACTGTATTGGTCTGCATGTAACATTAAAACAAAGTTGCGGAAGGCTGGTTGTTACTATAACCGGTCCTAAAATGAGTGTGCTAATATAAATTCATATACAAATCAAACTGGGCCAATAACATGAAAGTTAAGGTCTGATGTACAAGATGCCTCCCAGCACAAAACACTGGTACTTGTTTCCTAGCACGGCGCCCACGATATTATGTCGTACGACATATAATCGCATTGCATGTCATACACCCGATGCGATTTTATTTTAAATTGTATAAGCCCCTATACGATTTTTAATTGTATAAGCACCCTAATGGGGGCTTACAATGTTAAATGCACCCCCATGCCACCCCCACTATGAACGGCAACCCGAAGGGTGGCGAGCACAGCGAGCCCGCAAGGGGCAGCGGTACGCGTCCTCCAACTTTTTCATACCCCCACTATCCACGTCGACGTAGAGTTGATTGTATATAGTGTGGCGAGGGCAGCAAGCCACCGAGCCCGAAACGTGGTTAGCGCAGTAAGCCCCGCGAGGGAACGTGTATTACTTTACATGTATTCTGCGTCCCCTCGCCACGCATCGGGCTCGGTGGCTCGCTGCACTCGCCACACTATATAAAATCAACTCCACGCCGATGTGGAAAGTGGGGGTATGAAAAGGTCAGAGGACGCGTACCGCCACCCCTCGCCACGCTTCGGGTTGCCTTTGATAGTTGGGGTGCCATTGGGGGTGCTTTTAACATACTAAGCACCCATTACGGTTAATTATCTTATAGGGGGCACTTTTAACATTGAAAAACCCATTAGGGTGCTTATACAAATGCGATACAATGGCATACAATGCCATACAATGCGATGGTATACAATTTAAAATTGTATAACATCGCCTGCCATCGCGTAACATCGCATCGCATACCATTGTATGCCTTATGGTCTGCGATGCGATGGGCGCCGTGCTAGGAAACAAGTACCAAAACACTTTATCAGTGCAGCCACAGGACAAAACAGGAATAGTTGCAAATATTTTGTACCCTGTGGGAGTGAACAATCAGATGGGGGTGCAGAGCAGGTGTTAAACACCCTGGAATTAGGAGCTGGGAACATTACTGAAAGTATTAGCTACTCTATGTAAAGCAGGACATGCATACAATAGTATAATTCATGCAAAAATGGACCACCTACTTATTTTGGGAAGTAAGAGGGAGAACAGCAGTGAGCCATGTCAGGTAGATTTGTCTGCTGCTCCCAGAATCCCTGAGAGTCACCCAAGATATGCATGTTGTTGTGAAACAGGGTTATTTCCACCAGAGAGTGTTATATTTCTTTGGTCACAACTGCCCTGTAAAGAGTTAAGGATCCGTCCAGCCTCAGAGAGAGTTATTTTGCAGCCAGGCAATAGAACCTGGTTCACTGCAAAGCCAGGAATAAGTCTCTAAAGTGTGTGTTTGGGGAGAGATGAGTGGGCTCCCAAACACAGGGCTCCGATCCATGTTTTCAGACCTGCAGAGCCACAGGAGGGAAGTGGGCTTATACCAGTTGAAGAGATTTAAGGGGATGGATGCGTGTTGCCTAAGCAACCGACCGGGTGTTGATGTGAGGTGTGTCGTAAAGCAACTACTTAAAGGGGAAGAGCAATCGCTTAAAACAAATATACAAGAAAAAATAAAAAGTAGCGCTAAAACACCAAATAAGATACTTAAAATAGGTAAGTTAATAGTAAAAAACACATAAAATCAAGGGATAGATTTCCACATACCCATCAACCTTTGATGGGTATGTGGAAAAGGTATCTAAATAGGCGACAGATGCAAACTGGGACAGTGAGGTGCTCAGTAGGTGCTCCTAGGAGCAAAGACTCTGGACACCAACTGAGCACCTCACTGTACCCCAATTGGATCTGGCCCAGTCCTCCATTCAAAGACCTTTTCCACCAGTGGCGTAACTATAGCACCGTAGCCCCCGCGGTCGCTGGGGGCGCTGTGCATAGGGGGGCGCCGGGGGGGGCTGCAGTGCTATAGTAATCCCCCCACCCCCCATCCCCCGCATACTTACCTGTCCGCGCGTCCCAGCTCCCCTCCTGGCTTCAATCAAGATAAAATGGCTGCCACATAAAGCAGACTGTTCTCTGAAACTGTCTGCGGTATGGGGGCGGCCATTTTATCGTGGTCCGTCTGCATAGAATTTATTGAAGCCAGGAGGGGAGCCGGGACAGGTAAGCATGCGGCAATGGGGGGAGGGGGCACGGGGGGCAGACACGGGGGGGCGGCCGGACGGGCAGGGAGGGGGGGTGCCCCCCCATTAACGACGGGGGGGCACCCCAAACAAAGCTACGCCACATACCTACTGCTGCTCCAGATCTCTTTGACTTTCATTAATACCACCAATATGGAGGATACTGCTGTTATGCATTCCAAATTGGAATAATTCCCCAAGTGGTCGAACTGTGGTAACTATATCTATCCACCTTATGCTGTGTACACACGGGGGCAATAGGGGCTATAATCGCTGGGAATATGGTCGCTGGCGACCATATTGCAAGTGATTGGGAGTGTGCCCCGACGATAAATCGCCGGGTGCACGCTCCCGTTTTCAGCCCCTTTCTAATCGCTGGTCGCAGGAGCTTGCTCCTGCGACCAGCTAATTACCTCTGCGGCACCGCCAGCAGAGGTTCCTTTTCATCAGCGACCATCTGTGGTCGCTGATGCAAAGGAGACTCTGGGCAATATATTGCTCAGGAATATATTGCTCAGGAATATATTGCTAGCAATATATTCCTGAGCAATATATCTCCCCCCGTGTGTACGGGGCTTTAGAGAGACTGCCTTATTGGAGATTTATGTGTGGACTGTTCTCTTAGCGACATATATATAGGAATGGATCCTACAAATGCACTTACTATTGGAGGTGTTTCAAAATTACCAGATGATTTTGGCCCTTATTACAAGGTTAAATTTCTTCTACATGAAAAAAGTAAAAGTAGAGCTAATACACCAAATGGGAGACTTAAAATAAGTAATTCAATTGTAAAAGGCACATAAATGCGATACCGGTTCACTCACAAAGGCAAATTCATTCTCAAGTGGACAAAACCAAATGCACTGCAGGGCTAGGCTTTTTTAGTAATGGTCTCTACTTGTTTATGTTATGTAGTATATTTATTCATGAATGCTACTTAATTTTTACCCATATTGTTGTTTTTTAGACAGTGTGTCTATCATGCTTTTTTCATATTTCACATGTGTTTGGGAAGTTTTTCCAGTTTTCCAACATATTGATCCCCACAGCTGCATTCTAATAAATAATAATCTTGCTGTTACAAGTCCTAAAATCTTAGGTGGGGTAAACCTAGAAGTTAATGTTAGACTTGTATTATTGCCTGTCTTACAGTGCCTGCACATAGGGGGTTATTCTGATTCACTCGAAAAAGGCACAATCAGTCTAAAGCTGTGTACACGGGATGCAGTTAATATCCCGGCGGTCAGGATCCCGGCGTTCAGAATCCCGACGCCGGAATCCCGACCGACCGAAATACCGACATATTCTCCCTCCGTGGGTGTCCACGACACCCCTGGAGGGAGAATAAATTAGTGTGCCGAGCGTAGCGAGGCACCGGGCCCGCTGCATGGCGAGCGCAGCGAGCCCGCAAGGGGGGGCGATCCAGGTCCCCCCCTTGTCGGCATTTCGGCTGTCGTGATTCCGGCGTCGGGATTCTGAACGCCGGGATCCCGACCGCCGGGATTCAGTACTGAATCCGTGTACACACGGGCAAAAATCGCTGGCAATATGGTCGCCTAGTGACCATATTTCCAGTGATTGGAGTGTGCACCGGCGATAAATCGCCAGGTGTGCGCTCCCGTTTTCAGCCCCCTAATGGTCAATGGTTGGAGGAGAATGCTCCTCCGACCAGCGACATCCCCTGCCTTTTCTCCCGGCAGTGTGTCATTTTCATCAGCGAGCATCTCTGGTCGCTGATGAAAATGGGACACTGGGCAATATGATTGCTGAGCAATATATTGCTAGCAGTATATTGCCAGAGATCATATTCATACTTGCCTACCTGACCCTCTCCATGTAGGAGAAAATTCTCTGTTTCTGGACTTCCCTGGTAATGTATGATTGCCATCACCTGTGGGGAGCTAGGTAACGGTGTTTCACCACAGGTGATGGCAATTATACATTACCAGGGAAGCCCAGGAACAAAGCATTTTCTCCCACATGGAGAGGGTCAGGTAGGCAAGTATGATCATTTTGCTCCATGTGTACACAGCTTTAGATGGACAAAATCATGTGCACTGCAGGTGAAGCAGATGTAACATGTGCAGAGAGAATTAGATTTAGGTAGGGAAAGTGTGAGAGCTATATTGCAGTGTAAAAATAAAGAAGTCAGTATTTTCCCTGCACAGAAGCAAAATAACTCACCCAAATGTAACTCTCTGCTCATGTTACATCTGCCTCTCCTGCATTACACATGGTTTTGTCCATTTGAGAAGGAATTTTCCTCTGCATCTATAAAAAAAAAAACCTAGTCACCCAAGTCACCATCTTTGTTACTGGAAAGGCACTTTTAACTTGCATTGTTCTAAGATTTTCTGCTTTTATGTAAATAAATCTGGGAGGGCTAGGCTTTTTTAGTAATAGTCTCTACTTGTTTATGTTATGTAGTATATGTTGTCATGAATGTTACTTAAATTTTACCCATATTGTGGTTTTTTACTATCCCTTTTAATCACTGAAATTTAACAGTGAACAAATACAGTATGGGAGTGTTTGCACAAATAAAAGATCAAAACACAGGTGAAGTCACAAATACAATCAAACACAGCGTCAGCCAAACGCTGAAGTACTTTTCACACAAAGGGCGGGATGTACTAAAGGGAAAATGCGGTAAAACCCCCGTTTTACCGCATTTTCCTATGTACTATCACCGGTTCGCCCCGTTTTCGCAGGCCAGGGTATCGCCAGCCAGAGGGTGGCGATACCCTATAGAAGCCTATGGGCTTCTTTCGCCGCCCGACGTACGCCGTCCGCGCGCCGCCCCCCCTCCCGTCCTCCTTTAACCTCCTCCTCCCCCTGGTGTGACAGCCGGCAGGACATCCGGCTTCAGGGGGGAGGAGGAGACGCAGGGGGACGCTGGCAGCCGCCGGGAGGTGACGGAGACCCCCGCAGCCCACATAACAGGTATCGCGGGGGTCTCCGTTACCGCAGCCCGATGCTGGCCGCATATGTTAGTACATATGCGGTAGCATCGCGGCGGCTGCCGTGCGAAGGGCGGGGATGTATGTTGATACATCCCGCCCAAAGGATAAAACATGGACATTTACCAAGATTTGTGTTAGCAAACATGCGCGTAAATATTGTCCACTCACCCAAAATAAAGTTGAAAATTCACCAATCTTACAAGAAAATCTCCCATGATAGTTTCATTACTAACTAGATAAAAATTATTATTTAACCATAGAAAACAAAACAATGTAAATGCCTGCTGGGGGCAGAAAACTGATGCCACATGATGTAAGTTCCCATCAGGTCTTCTGCAATTTGCTGAGGAAATAAAAGTCAGTTCAGACTGTCTTCCAAAGGCAGGAGAAATCAATCGATGGTCCGCGACCATCGAATGCTTTCTCCTGCTAGTGGCCACATGTGAGCAGATGTATTAGCGAACACATCCCCTTTCATGGCAACAAAGGGATTCAGTGGCAGGGGGTAGGCGGGTGGGCTTTTGGCCAGATGGTAGGTGGTGGTTTTTGCGGCTTACCGAACCATGGAGATATATAAATCTCTTCAATAACAATGTACACAATGGTGTATGTACAGTCAATTTGTAAAAAAAAAAAAGAAGCCGTTTGCAAGTCTATTGAGAGGAAACCGGCATTTGGAGGTTGTAATCGGCTGTTTTTTGGGACTTTCAGGGAAAATGCAGGCATTCCCAGGCATTTTGATGGAGCGTGTGTCGATGTCAGCTGTTTCTATTGCACTGGCCAAATAGGTCCTGGGTTACGCACTGGAAAAATCATTAGACGGTGAGTTTGTTGAGAATGGATTTGCAGCTAATCGCTGATCTGAAAAACTTTCGCAAGCCTTTTGACGACTTGCACAGGGTGGGATTTCACTCTTGAGGGGCGGTGGCTATCTATCACAGGGCTCTGCAAATATCTGTTTAGTCTTGGACAAACACGAGTGAGATACAAACCTAAGTAAATTTACTCCATTTACTGTCATTCAATCAAATCTGCAGCATAACTGACATTGAGAAGATGATTCAACTTCTCCATTTTATCTCACTCCAAGGCTTCATACATCTCCCCTGCATAGGCATTTCTATAATGGGGGCAATTTGTGCCACGCACATGGGCCTCAGAGTCCAGGGAGCCCACACAAAAAAGCACACAAAATGGCCACTGTGCGTGCCCAGTAGTAAAATTAGTCTCCGGAACATGGCTGGAGTCATGTTTCTGGAGAGCTGCACATGCGCAGTAGACTCTGGCAATATGCCAGAGTCTAATGCAGAATGCAGAGGTTGGGGCCCACCCAGAGTCTGCACACTGGCCCTTTTCTCTGTTAAAATGCCCCTGCTCCCATTAATGAGAAAGAAATTAAAGAAATGCAAAAAAATGTTCTGTGCTAGATATTTTTTGTAAATTGTAAAACATCAGAAGACTCCTTAAAACAATCAAACACAATATGGATCTATCTATCTGGGAGGCAATACATATGGATGACTGGTGGACAGTATGCCTGCAGTCAGAATACCAATGCTGTCATCCTGATGGAGGGAATCTTGACAGGGGTCAGTTAAGTATACTTATCCGTGCCACTACACCAACCCTAAAACTCCATTCTAGCAGCCTACTCCTCCCCCATAGCCTGACCCTAACCCTCCCCACTAGTGCCTAACAGTCACTCTCTGCCACTTAAACCTACCTCTCAGCAGACAGCCTAAACCCCCCTACTAAGTGCCTATACCTACCCCCCCCCCCCCCCCCCCAGCCTTACTTTAACCTTCCCTGCAGGCTAACCCTAGTCCCCCTCACTAGTGCCTAAAGCTAATCCCTATTTCTCAGGGACACACAGTAGCTCACCCTGCATATAAACCAAAGGGATTGCCATTTGTTAGCATTCTGACATTGGCATCCTGGCTGTTTAGAAGCCCCAGTGCCGGTCTTCTAAAGGCAGTCAGGATGTCAGCATCAGTATACTGAACTCCAGCATCCTGTCCCCCGGGACACTGACTACATCATATCTGAGAAGTTTATGAAACTGAACTGCATTGTTTCTTGCATCTTTCATTAAACCTGGGAGGAGTGTGTGTGTAATCTGCATCACAAGCTCCAAGGAAGGATTAGTATTTACAAGTATTTGTTTGATCAGTCTTTGTTATGACAGTCCCTTTAAACTCATTACCTCATTACTATTAAACTTCTTTCAAATAGTATAACAGATGTTTATATAAATAAGTTGTGACAGCTCTCTGGTACAATTTATTCTGTCAATTTAGATAATACAGTTTATAAATAAAGTTTTGGGAGACGTCCCTATGATGAAAGACATTTGTTAATAAGAAATTAATTGGACACTTATAATAGCCTCAAGCAGTCAGGATATCTAAGTATTAGGGATCTGCCACCATAGTTGTATACAGGAGCATTGGAATGGTTTTGGTTGGGGGCAAGATAAAATCTCAGTTTAGTGCCCCTAGCTTCTGGCCACTGTAGATGGATCACTTGTAACTGTACAGCACTGTATGAAGCAGCTGAGAACACATGGCCCCTTGTACACATTATGCAAGATAGAGTCCCTTTTACACATTCTGTAGAGCCCATTACACACATTATATCAGGTAGAACCATTTTTACACATTATGGGCCAGATTCTCTAAGCTTCAAAAGTGATAAAATGGAGAGTGATAAACAGCCAGCCAATCAGCTCCTACCTGCCATGTCACAGACTGTGTTTGAAAACTGTCAGACAGGAGCTGACTGGCTGGCTGTTTATCACTCTCCATTTTATCACTTTTGAAGCTTAGAGAATCTGGCCCTGGGTCAGGTAGTACCCCTTGTATTCATTACACCAGGTAGAGCACCTTCTACACATTGGCCGTTATTCAGATCTGATCGCAGTACACAATTGTTCTCAAAATGGACAAAGCCATGTGCACTGCAGGTGGGGCAGATGTAAAATGTAGAGAGAGAGAGTTACATTTGTGTGAGTTATTTGTGCAGGGTAAATACTGGCTGCATTATTTTTACACTGCAATTTAGATTTCAGTTTCAACACACTCCACCCAAATTTAACTCTCTCTGCACATGCTACATCTGCCCCACCTGCAGTGCACATGGTTTTGACCATTTTGAGAAAAAATTTGTATCAGACCTGAATAAGGGCCATTATCCAGTTAGAGCCCCTTACACACATTATGCCTGGAAGAGACCAGTGCTGCAGCTCTGGGCAGTGGTCCCAGGTACAGGCAGGCAATCACAAGTCATGGTGGATGCAGATAGAATAGAATAGAATCAACTTTATTGGCCATTTGTGCTTGCGCATACTGGGAATTTTTTGTGCATATACAGAGCATCATCTTGCAGGGATGAAGGGGGGGGGGGCATTACATACATTACATTGAGACATTACATGCGGGGCCCGCTGAGTAGCACAGTGCCTAGGCATCCATCAGCAGCGCCACTGGTCCCTGCAGCAGCCAGGTAGGTAACAATATAAGCAGGGACAGTACAGTATCACACAGGGAACACATACCCGTCGAGCTGCACATCGCCTAGGCAGCCATCCATGGTGCCGCTGGTCGCTTCAGCTGCCAGGTAGATGACAACATAAGCAGGGACAGTATAATGGTACACAGAGAACATATACCCGCTAAGCTGCACAGCGCCTAGGCAGCCTTCAGAGGCGCCACTGGTCATTGCTACGGACATCTGTCATCTGCGCCACTGGGGCAGTACGGATGGTGTAATGGTTAGCATTACTGCCTCACAGCACTGATGTCATGGGTTTGATTCCCACTATGGCTCTAACTGTGCGGAGTTTGTATATTCTCCCCGTACTTGCGTGGGTTTCCTCCAGGTACTCCGGTTTCCTCCCACAATCCAAAAATATACTGGTAGGCTAATTGGCTCCTAACAAATTAACCCTAGAATGTCTGTGCGTATATGTACGTGTGGTAGGGAACATAGATTGTAAATTCCACTGGGGCAGGAACTGATGTGAATGTTAAACTATACTCTGTAAAGCGCTGCGGAATATGTGAGCGCTATATAAGAAACTGTTAATAAATAAATAAATAAATTGCAGCAGCCAGGTAGGTAACAGTATGAGCAAAGACACTGCAGTTATAGCAGAGACAGTACAGTTATCACACAGGGGACACAATGTTACATATAGCTGAGTGCACAGATCCTAGGCAGCCATTTGTGGCGCCAACGTCCTGCAGGAGAACCAGCATGGCGAGCCAGCATGGGCAGTGGTGGTGGGGGAAGGGAAGTGGGGGGAGAGAGTCATTGAAGCCTGGGGAGAGTCATTGAGGCCGGGGGAGAGTCAGTGAGGCCTGGGGCTGGAGTTGGGCCCTCCCTGGGCTGAGTTCCACATCGCTGCCCCTGATAGTCTAATCATACATCCTCCCTAGGGGGTGGGGGGGTGCTGCCACAGAATCGAGGGCTCCCGCATCTGCTGATGATGGGGGTCAGCGGCTGGGGCCTGCGGGCCTGGTCTCTTAATCTGTCGTGACCGGGTGTCACCGATGGGTGTCGATGGGGGTCACCGCCACCTCAGAGGTCATGCCGTGGACCGAGCCTGCAGCAGGGTCCTGAGCCTCTGGTGTCATCTCAGGAGCCGAGCTGTGCACCTCTGGTGTCATGCCGGCAGCTGGGTCCAATGCCGCATCCTCTTCCTACTTCTCCGTGCACCTCCTGCATGGAGTTGGTCCTCATACCGGGGCCGTGGTAGTGTGCCCGGCCGGGGGGTGTGGTCACTGTGCCGCCAGTAACTGTGCCACCAGGTCCTCCATATTCCTTCTCCCCTTCCGTCCACTGGGTGCCCTTTCTCCTGGGGCTGGGGATGGAAGCTCCGGTGGATAGGAGCTCGCATGCAGAAGCAACTGGAAGCAGATAGTGCATAAACCAAGCACAATCTGCACCACCTATAGTTATAGCCATGGTCTCTGGCAGTTCCACCACTGCATTTATACAATATGGGTTGGGAGTGGGACTGGAGAAAAAATAAATTATTGACAATAACATACATAAAAGTTTCGTGACTGCCTCAGTTTTGGTTCCTCTCTCCCCTCCCCCTCCTTGCTCCCCTCCATTTCAACACCCCTGGTAGTGTATAAACAATAACAATATTGATATGCATTTTAGAAATGTACAGAATATACAGATGTGCCAGCATATACCTTACCTTTTTTGTGTGTCCTACACATGGGATGCTTAGCATGACTGAGATACTTCACAACTGGTAGTGATAGGATTTACAATTTTCTTGTATAAAAAATAAATCATAAAAGCAGTTTATAGTAGAATAATTTGGTCCAGTCGCCTCATGGTGCCACTGTGTTGACAGGCCCCTCTAGGTGAATGAGGTTGCACAGGACCTTGCTTTATGAAAATGTTTCTTTGATGCAGCTTAGATGATCAGTGAACTGTGTTGATTAAATTGCTATGAAACCCTTAAATAACTTTGTTCAACTAAGTCTCTAAAGCTTTTTTCTAATACAAGTTCTGTTGTGTTGTGTATATAGACTCAGTCACGCACAATATACAAGTGTTGAATATAAAATTAATTAGAACAGTAACCTTGTGCCTCCTTCGGTAGTTACATCACATTGTAACTAAGATATATTTTTGGCAAAAAAGATGCTCCGATGCTAGTAGAGGTTTTCGGGAGAAGACATCTCATGTTGTGTGGTTTATTGAGGCTAGATGGATGAGAGCACTTCTGTATTATGCTTACTTATTTTTGCAGCAATGTGTCCTTGTCCATTATACAGAACACCTAGGGGTCGAATCAACAACAGTTGCATATTTGTTAAAATACTGTAGCAAACCTGCTACTGTAAACTTATACAGTACATGGTGGGGGGCTACCTAACATGGGCAAGGTCAGTCAGCACGAAAAACCCACTCTGTGCTGTGGTCGCAATCTATTAGCATTTGCATCATATGAATTCCCACATTTGCAGCAATTAGTGTAGACCCCCGCCATGTTGTACTTTTGCATTAGCTGCATGTGATGTCATGCTGCCACCCAAAAAAATGCTAAATTTCTGCCCTCTCAAAGCCTGCTGCTGTTTGTTCCGGTATATGATCACACTTTGAAACTTCAAGCATGCACACTGCAGCCGTTGCACATGACCAGAAGTCTGAAAATGGCCTGAATCGGACTCTTAGGGCAAGATGTACTAAGCTTTAAGAAGTAATAAAATGGAGAGTGATAAACCACCAACCAATCAGCACCTACCTGACATTTTTCAAACACAGCCTGTGACATGGCAGATAAGAGCTCATTGGCTGGTGGTCTATCACACTTCATTTTATCACTTTTTGAGCTTAGTACATCTGGCCCATAGTACCTAACTTATGGAATGCTTTTTTCTTTTACTTACATGTAAGAAAATAATGTATTATGTATATGGACCCAACCAATATTTATGATATTATATTACAGTACCTAATGAATACTTAGTACTAATAACTTGTGAATAAATGACTGCCTTGTATTTATTTATAAATTCATTTTTTTTGTGTCATTTGAGGTTTTGACTTTTCTTTTATTTCCCATTTATCTCAGGTGATATTCATACCATAGGACTTAATCAATTGTGAATGTTCATTTTTTATACAGTAAATATTATTTTTCCCCCAAAAAATCCAGTCCCTGCTGTTTAGATATTATACTGAAGGTTTGCTGCAAAAATAATGCCTTGAAATAAGTGCTCAATATACTTATTAGTTATCCAAGTAAAACTCAATGAGACAGAGAAGTATTTGACAGAAAGCACTTTAGGAGTTAAGAAATAAGCCTGAGAAACAATACAAAATTAGGCTGGAGTCCAGGGAAATACTTTAAACTGACTTGTTCCTATGTGGCCATATGCTGTTCATCTAGCCGTGTTCTATGTTGTTTAGCTAAATCACTTGTTAAATTTGACAGGAGTCAATGTTTACATGAAGTCAAAGCCCAATGCTACATTATGAAGAACTCTTCAGAGAAATCTTAGCAAAAACTCAATTTCTTTAAAACAAGGCCAGAAAGAAAATGCAATACATTTCATAGTCATTGAAATGAGGAAAAACACATAGCAACAGACTTGTTTGTTTTTATTAATATCTCAGGGAACTTTATTTTTAATATCTGTAAATACATGCCAGCTAGATGTATATGCAGAACGTTTCCCAACCCCTCTCATAGGTTAACCATGACATATTCATAAAACAGATTAGTGAACCATCATGCATTGCTGTTTTTAAAATGAGTGTGTAAATAGTTTAAGACACAAAAAGCTATGAACAGTGCTCATGACTTTTTTTATTTCTAGTAAAGGGACTTTACATTAGAGTGGTCATGTTATCAAGCTCTCCTCTAAACCCTGCCCTCCATGCTCTGTTCTAGCAGAAGAAATTATCTCCGTCTGGTCTGTCCCTTTGCTGTTGTGTAAGATTTGGGTGGGGATGGGACAGACCAATGCAGATTTTTATATAGATTATTATTATTATTATTTTATTTATTTTTTAAGACAGGGGCAAATTTACTATGTTTGGAGTTTTATTGAAGATGGGATGTTGTACATAGCAGCTAATCATATTCTATCTATTATCTCCTAGAAGGTGCTAAATAAATAAGAAGTTGAGTTTGATTGGTTGCTAAGGGCAACATCTCATCTTCAATAGAATTCTTATCTTAGTAAATGTACCCATCGTGTGGCTCTTAGTGGACATTGGAGCAGCATATGGGGCATATTAGAATGACTGGAATCTTGTAGGTGGATCTAGTAAAGAGGTGGTTTCCAAAGAGTAAGAGAGAGTGAGAAGTGGTTATAAGAAACGCAAATCTCAGATTGGAGTGTAAGAGTGTAAGGCATTGGTCCCAAATTTCCTAGAATCACAGAGTTTAAGTTTTTTACGGTACCCCTAGGCCAAAGATTTCTTATTGAGAAATTAATACAGAAATATTAGATTACAGAATGCACTTCTGTTTGTCTACATATTTTAATGGCCAGCAGCCACCAGCACAGATTTTTTCTATAACATTCACCATAAATAATTTGATTTGGTCTCTGATCACCAACCTGTCACTTCTAGAATAGATGTGGGTGAGTCCGCACACAAAAAAATGCTCGTAAGCGTTCTATTTGTATTTGTTGAAAACCAACATAAGCTCATCAAGGCTATCAAATGCCTATTAACAGGGTTGGTGGTGCTCCCAGTATAAGTTCAGGAAAACTTAGTTATAGGGGATGTGGGGACCTTGCAACAGAGATGCAAGTAAAGGCTGATTAAGTCTTTTTGGGGCACTCTTTTATTGTCAATTAGTGTGAATATAAAAATTAAGAATTAACTTTTATTTGGTATGCCTTAAAATACAATGTGCTCTATCATATAAGACAACTGATAGTCTTAATGACCAATAGATATAGTATTTACCCAGTTATTACTGAATCAATTTGATCAAATCTATAATTGATTCTAGATCCTTAATGGTTGCCAGTTTTGCGAAATTAGGTTTTAATTAATCAAAATTAATAAAACAAGGTCACAACATTTATGTGATACCCTGTACAGATATTCAGGGTTACCACTGCTTTCTCCCAAACAGACACTCCCCTTATCTGACTCTTGTATATAAATATATTGTTAATACACTAACTTTAACATAGGGAGTCTGGGGCTTGTGTCACAGCACTGTTACTCATAGAAAAGTTCTTACTGAATGTTCAAAATAGGACATACAGTAGGATCTCAGACTCAGCTTAACATGATACTGACATTTGGTTCCTATTCATAGAGCAAACTATACTGTACATTGAACAGACTTAGATCTGAATATTTAAAGTGGTCTAGAGATGAAAAATCGATCACCAATACTGTATTGAGTCTGGATAAAAGTATTAGAGGCAGCGGCAGTTCTGTTTGTAGAAATTGAATACTAACTGTATGCTTTATTTAAAACTCCGCTCCAGAGTCACTTGCCCGGTGTACCGCAAATCTTAGGTTGACTAAACTACCACCTCCTCATTTTCTGAAATTACAGGCTCTATGAAACACTAACCTAATGGTTTAAAGATTAAAACTGTGTAGATCTGAGAAAGTTTTGAATGTTGAAACCTGTAAACTGATCTTCTCTAATCGCTGGTATCTCTCATTCTGACAGATGCATGTGCATGCCCTGCAAATGCTGAAGCATCAGGACTAGCACCGGCATCTGTTTTCAGAACAGCAGAAGACTGCTACCTATGTTTTTCTGTCTGGGTGACACCTACCACTATCTCTCATCTGCCATTCTATGTCCCAAAGACAGATGCCAGACAGAAGAATAAAGGTTTGTGTGAATACCCCAGATTTCCTATGTCTTTAAGAGGTGTGCCTATAATTTTGAACTCCTCTGCAAAATCGAGGTTCAGTGTGACCCTTCTAGGCCAAATCAGCCGGTTGGACCCTCTGCGCTACAGGATTGCAACAGAGACAATCTGAGCAGAAATACTTTGACCAAATAGAAGCAATCACCACTTTATACCTTTACCCCAGTGCACATAGGACGGAGGGATCCAACGCTCACCCAGTATCTGATGTTTTATACATGATACTGGAAAGCAGAATGGACCCAGCATAAGAGAAAATGCACCACTATTCTGCCTTTCAACAAGATTGTAGCATTGTGTTAGAATTGACTTCAGCTAGAGGTT
The DNA here is from genome assembly GCF_055691185.1 of Crinia signifera. Classification (NCBI taxonomy): domain Eukaryota; kingdom Metazoa; phylum Chordata; class Amphibia; order Anura; family Myobatrachidae; genus Crinia; species Crinia signifera. The sequence goes on along the minus strand of NC_139220.1, from coordinate 77,120,674 downwards.
GATTTATTTAGCAACATAGTTTCAATTGTTTTGAACATTCAGTAAGAACTTTTCTATGAGTAACAGTGCTGTGACACAAGCCCCAGACTCCCTATGTTAAAGTTTGTGTATTAACAATATATTTATATACAAGAGTCAGACAAGGGGAGTGTCTGTTTGGGAGAAAGCAGTGGTAACCCTGAATATCTGTACAGGGTATCACATAAATGTTGTGACATTGTTTTATTAATTTTGATTAATTAAAACCTAATTTCGCGACACTGGCAACCATTAAGGATCAAGAATCTATTATAGATTTGATCAAATTGATTCAGTAATAACTGGGTAAATAATATATCTATTGGTCATTAAGACTATCAATTGTCTTATATGATAGAGCACATTGTATTTTAAGGCATACCAAATAAAAGTTAATTCTCAATTGTTATATTCACACTAATTGACAATAAAAGAGTGCCCCAAAAAGACTTAATCAGCCTTTACTTGCATTTCTGTTGCAAGGTCCCCACATCAATGTGCGTGATGATCAATTTGCTTGACTCATATGCCTATGTTTTGCAAATTTATCAATTGTGTTTTTTGCTTTACAGTGAATTAGAAAACAAATATATTTTTATTTTCTAATAGCAGCAACGAGCTCCGACTATTAATTGTGATTATCTGCTGCACAGTGTCACTATAGGCATGTAGGAGCTCATTTTCTGAGCTCTTAGGGAAAAGGTTAACATTTTTTTAATGCAAATATCCAATTTGTTTATTAACCCCTTCCCGACATTTGACGTACATTTACGTCATGGTCGGGAAGTACTTCCCGACACATGGCGTAAATGTACGTCATGAGTTCTAACTGTCACCGCGTCTATAGACGCGGTGACAGTTTGGAGATGTCTGCTGTCCCTGACAGCAGACATCCCCCCTCGCCGCCCAGGGGGGGCAGGGGTGCCCCCCCGGTCGGCGATCACTGCGATTGGCTGTTCAAAAGTGAACAGCCAATTGCAGCGTTTTCTGTGTTACCGGCGGCTAAGCCGCTCGGTAACACAGAGATCGGTGCTGTTAAGTACAGCACCGATCACCACCGAACGGCAGCCCAACCTCCCACCCACCTGGCAGCCTCCCGCCCACCCGGCAGACTCCCTCCCACCCAGCCAGCAGCTGCAGCGCCAGCCCCCCTCCCACCCCCCGCCAGCCGCAGCACAGCAGGAGGAACAATATGATTTTTGAAGTGAATGGGATTAAATGAACTATATATATATATATATATATATATATATATATATATATATACATACATATATATATATATATATATATATATACATACATACACACACACATATATATATATATATATATACATATATATATATATATATATACATACACACACACACATATATATATATATATACACAGTGATCGGTGCTGTTAAGTACAGCACCGATCACCACCGATCGCCAGCCCCCCCCCCCTCCCACCCCCCCTCCCACCCGGCAGACCCCCCTCCCACCCACCCGGCTGCCGCAGCGCCAGCACCCCTCCCACCCCCCCACCAGCCGCAGCGCCAGCCCCCCTCCCAAAGCTGGTGAGCAAAATGGGGTCACATGTGGGGGGGTTCCACTGTATTGGTGCTTCGGGGGTCTTGCTAATGCGACATAGCACCCACCATTCATTCCACCACCAAATATCACTCCTTCCCTTCTGAGTCCTGCCATGCACCCAAATGGTATTTTTTGGTCACATATGAGGCATTGCCGTACTCGGGAGAAATTGGGGCACAGATTTTGGGGTGCTTTGTCTCCTTCATTCCTTGCGAAAATGAAAAATTTTGAGCCAGAACTGCATTTTTGTGTAAAAAATTAAATTTTTTTACACAAAAATGCAGATCTGGCTCAAAATTTTTCATTTTCGCAAGGAATGAAGGAGACAAAGCACCCCAAAATCTGTGCCCCAATTTCTCCCGAGTATGGCAATGCCTCACATGTGACCAAAAAATACCAGTTGGGTGCATGGCAGGACTCAGAAGGGAAGGAGTGATATTTGGATTTTGCAGCACAGATTCTGGTTGAATGACCCCTGAAGCACCCATACAGTGGAACCCCCCCATAAGTGACCCCATTTTGCAAACTACACCCTTCAGGGAATTCATCAGGGGGTATAGTGTACATTTCAAACCCCCATTTTGAAAATGAAAAATTAAATTTTTTCATTTTCACAGCCCAGTTGTATCAAAATTGGTGAAACCCCTGGGGGTTTGAAATGTACACTATACCCCTAAATGAATTCCCTGAAGGGTGTAGTTTGCAAAATGGGGTCACTTGTGGGGGGGTTCCTAAATTTTAGCATCTTATGGTGCCTAGAAACCTACATGGTGCCTAAAAAATAATCTCATAAAAAGGAGGCTCCAAAATCAAGTAGGTGCTCCTTCTATTATGAAGCCTGTGGTTTGGTCAACGTGCACACTAGGGCCACATATAGGATATTTTTGAAAACAAAAGAATTGGGGGAATCAATTTTTAGTCACATTTCTCTAGTAAAATCTACTGTGTTCCTTAGAAAAATGTATTAAAATTGCAAATCTGCAAAAAAAATGAAATTTTGAAATTTCACCTACACTTTGTTTTAATTCCTGTGAAACACCTAAAGGGTTAACAAACTTCCAAAATGCTGTTTTGAATACTGTGAGGGGTGCAGTTTTTGAAATGGCATCATTTATGGGGGTGTCTCACATACAAGTCCCTCAAAGTCACATCAGAACTGAACTGGTCCCTAAAAAAATCAGTGTTTGAAATTTTCTTGAAAATTTGAAAATTTGCTATTCATATTGTAAGCCTCCTAGTGTCCAAAAAAATTAAAAGTAAGTTGAAATAATGATGGAAACATAAAGTAGACATATGGTCTATGTTAGTTATTAACTATTTTGAGTGGTATGATTATTTGTCTCACAAGCAGAAAATTTAACATTTTGAAAATTGCTAAATTTTCCATTTTTTTACGACATTTTGGTATTTTTCACAAAAAAACACAGACTGTATCGACCCAAATTTACCACTAATTTGAAGTACAATGTGTCACGAGAAAACAATCTCAAAATCACTGGGATAAGTAAAAGCAAAAAAAAGTTATACCCACTTAAGTGATACATGTCAGATTTGAAAAAAATGGCTCTGTCAGGAACGCAAAAACTGGCTGTGTCAGGAAGGGGTTAAATACTCATGCTATTGAGGCCCAGGGGATCTGCAAGGGTTCCAGAAATATTCAGAACAAGTTTATGTAATAAAGCAATAGCAATTTCCATATATACTCGAGTATACTTTTTCAGAACATTTTTTATGTTGAAAAGGCCCCCCCTCGGCTTATACTCAAGTGAGGATCCCACTTGAGTCAATACGTTTTCCCAGTTTTTTGTTGTAAAATTAGGTGCCTCGGCTTATATTCGGGTCGACTTATACTCGAGTATATATGGTAATATGTGCACTGACCGCTATGTTTTTGCTTTGTCAAAACTACAATACCCCCAGTTCTGGTAAAACCACCCTTACGGCAGAGAGGATGCAGGGAGGAGTTTCACAGGGAAGAAGACATAAAAAAAAAACACAGAGATTAATAAAAAAAAAAAAAACCCACAGAGGTCCAGAAAATCATAAAAGTATTTTACACTTCAAAAAGCTGCCTCCGCAGAAGAGTAGATTTTCAGAAGTGATACTTTTTTAAGAGGTTAATAAGGAATTGGGTACTTATGTAATATATGGGGTCCCGTTTTCTTATGAGACCGCGTCCCCTCGCTGCGCTCGCCACGCTTCGGGCACGGTGTCTCGCTGCGCTCACCACACTATATAAAATCAACTCCATGCGTAGTTGGATAGTAGGGGTATGAAAAAATGGGGTGCATTTAACATGGGAGCCCAGATAATACATAAGTACCAAAAATTGCTTTTCTTTAACTAAAAAATCATGGCAAATTGAAAACAAGTGTTACAGTACCTATAATAATTTAATTATAATAATAATAAATAGATCCCTTATAAATATACTTTTCATTTATGGTACATTATTAAACATTTGAGTTATAGGGCTAATTGGTCCTTTAATAATATAATAATATAACATTCAGGTGCTCATTTAAATGTGTAAGCATTTTTGATCCAAACTTATGTGTAAGAAGACACAAATGAAAAACAAAACATAACATGTGTCTATATTATACGTATGCCGTGGTTTGACAGCTTTAGAAGACAATTGCAATACATGATTTATTGCTTTAAGAAGACAAAATAGTTTTCTGATAGTATTATTAATAAATTCAAATTCAATATAAAATTTAGTTATAAACACAATTGCATTATACTGTACTGTATTAAATGCAACTAGGAGGAGGAGTTTGCAGGTGCACACTAAATATAAATGCTAGACCTTTTAATATCTTTGCTATATTGCATTGGAGGTTATTAGCATAATAATGGCCATCATTATGCTAATAACCTCCAATGCAATATAGCAAAGATATTAAAAGGTCTAGCATTTATATTTAGTGTGCACCTGCAAACTCCTCCTCCTGCTTGCTGCACTACAGGTCTCAGCAGGTAGCACCTCATATGTCCAGGGTGTGCAGTTTAGGGCCCCTCCCCCTATGTGTTAAATGCAACTAGTACAAACATTACAAATGCATTGTTTCAACATAAAGACGAATGTATATATGATCTCCTGAAGTGTTAGTATATCAAATGAAGATTTTAAATAACTATAACAATTAGACAGCATTAACATGATATAATCTAGCCACAACTCTAATAATCATATTATTATTATCATTATTAGATTTGTAAAGTACATGTACAGTAAACTAATTTAGTGGACTATGTTGAAGAAACACTAATGGAGGAATCTACTGAAACAATGTGTCTCTAAATAACAGCTGTATAATGATTGAAAATGGCATTAGGTAGATTTTTGAGCTTCTAAACAACGTATTGTGATGCATTTTAATTAAAATTGAACTGAACCCTGGTATAAGCTTTTGTTTGATTTTTTTTTTTAACTGTGAAGCATTTTGAGAGTTAGTAAGTTCACATGTATTTATTTTAACTCTACAGAACAAAAGCTGATAATAGTAGGATGAAAGAAGACAGAACAGAGCAAGCAACACTGTCATCAGCAGCGATGGAGAAGTGATTAATTAGTGATGGAGTAGCAGAAGAAGTGGACACACCTGTGTGCTGTTTATCTTAAGAACTAATTAGCAATGATAAGAAAATTAAACAGAGTTATATGACTGTTGATGCTGAAATAGAAGTAACTGAATAGTTTTGATAAATGTTAAGTACAATTTGTGATTTTAGGAGATAAATCAGAGATTTACGTGAATTGAAGTGAACTATGATCCTCCACCCAGTTTTGAGAATTCACGATTTTTTATGAGCTTTGTTTATGAATATAAATAGTTGGAGTGGTTCCTAAAAAATCTGCTCCTTTAATCCATTTATAAACACTGTATTAGTAATGGCACATCACAAAATTATTGCTTGGTTTTTGTAATATGCTTGACAACTTGCATTTCATCCGCACTTAGCAAGGACTGTTGTAGCTTCACTCAAATGTTCTCATTATCCTCCAGAGGCACCACAATTTCCCCTTCAACTAGAGATGTGTTTCTGTTCTTGAAATACAAATACACCCAAACGTGGTCCAATTATAATCAAGCCCCAGTTCAGTTCTGGCTTGGGTATGTTGTTAGTTTATTATTGTGGTTAAAATCCGAACACCAGTTTTGGATTGCATGTAAAAAGGTCCAAATTACATGATTTTAGTTATTTTATTAATTTTGATGCAAAGACCAAAACAAGGGGTTCCATGCACACCTCTGCTTTAAATCTATGTATTTTGGTATAACAATAATTGAAATAATAATAGTGGAATATTATTTATCCACGGTTAATAGTGTCCACTGTCAAAATTAAGTTAGTTATTTGTACCAATGGGTTTGATGTAGTTTGCAGAAATTAAGTGTCCATCTTGAATGGAGAATGCGATATCCAGGTAGGTAACTGAGGTGAAAATAAAATTGTGAGTGAAAGTGAGATTAAAAAAGTGTTAGAATTAAGACATTTGACAAAATCAAGTGCCAGATCATGACCCCTTCTCCATATAATGAAGAGGTCATCAATGAAACGGCCATAGAGATTATGCTTATTCTTATTTCTGAACATTTTATTGAATTATTTGTGCAACTATACATGTTGCTTGTGATGTGGTATTAATCACATGCTTTATTATTTATATAAATTTTATAAACTGCACAGTGTGTCCAGTGTTCATTCATTCAGCTGTGCTCACTTTAAATATTACATTCACATAGCAGCGCTTGGTGTTTAAACCCCCAAAATTCTGTTCTATATTTACTGTGAGTTTTTTGCAAACTCACTAAACACTTGCAGCAGCAGTGGATTATTCTATTTCATCTCATATATTTGAACACATTTAATTAAAGCGCCAGAACCTGCAGATTGGTGGGTAGCCCTGAAACCCTCCATTTCTGCAATCCCTTTCCTTTTATAACAATAATTGAACCATAGAAAATTAAGACATGTCGCATCACTAGATTCCAATATACCTTTTGAAGTTTTATTTTTAGAATGTTATTTGTAGGGTACGGAAAAATATATCTTCAGAGGTTTCTGAATAAAGAAAACTACTACAGGAAAAATGTAGTGCAGTTTATTATTTTTTAATTTAGATTCTATGGTTTTTGGAATATGCTTTTGTAGAAATTATTATGTTACTAGTCTTATAGCCCGTGCAATGGACGGGTGAAAGTTTATGCCTATGGAATTCTCAAAAGTTTTGTAAAGTAAAAATGTTTTTTTAATGGACCCTTTTATGTCTTTCTCGTCAGATGTTTCTTTTATGACACCTGTTACGGCCCACGTTGATGTTTTGAAGATGTTAATTTCTCAAATAAAATATATTTGAAACCTGGTATTAGTGTTCAAACTAATTTGAATGTGAATTATACTCAAAGCAAATATAAAAGTGGCAAATGGTGGACGTACCCCAACTCACGGTAAGTAAGAAGGTTTTCAAGCTCATCAAGGTTTCTTTATATTGTATGACGATATCCACTTCTCAAGATTGGGACTTCTTTAGACTGCACAGCGATGTCCACTTTTGAGGTCGGGTTTCGCCAAAGGGGGGAAGTGCTCCCAGTGTAGAAATGTGAAGTGAGGAAACAATAAATAAATATACAGTATATGTAATCCAAAGTACTGTATAAAAGTTTAAATCAACAAGAGGCCATGATCAGAGGTAGGTAAGTGACCCCATGTTGGCTTGGGGGAGTCAGTGGGAGGTATTCAATGAGGCTGATTCGCCAGGTTTTTATGGCGATTTTGTGCTGTAAGGCGAATTTCTGCCTAAAACGGTGAATCACCCTATTCAATGACCAGATGGCGAATACATTTCAAGGTTTTTTTCGCCATGATTCACCGAGTAGCAATCGCTATCTTTTTATGGTGAAGTGGAAGGTGAACTTTTAAAATAAAGTGTTTTGTTTTTTACAATTGGTGTCAAAAAATCTGGAATTTTATTCTGAGGAGGGGCATGCTATTTTTATTCATGTGCTGTATATATTTCATTTAAAAAAATATATATATATTTTTTTTACACAGACCAGCCAGCAGGGGGCCGGAGCCGAGCCGCTCATTAGATATTCATATATTCACTTCACCCGATCATTACATATGCATGATCGGGTGTAGTGAATATACCCGGTCCCCTGCTGGCACCCCCGGGGGGCAGCCTGTGCTGCCTGGCACCCGGGGAGCCCACCTCCCCCCCACAAACGTTCTGGGGCAGGCAGGAAGACTTCCATCTCCCTGCCTGCCGCCGTCCTCAGGCTCACTGCGGCGTCCGCCGCAGGAGCTCAAATTCGCCGGTCAGGGGCAGCGAGCCCCTGACTCGTTGAATACCGGAGCCGGCGAGGCTCCAGAACGCAGCGAGCAGTGGCGAATGTGCAGCAAATCCTAAACAGGATTCGCTGCACGTCGCCGGTATTCACATTGAATACCGCCCAGTGTCTTCATGGTCTTTAGAGCACAGCCAGTGCCCCTGTCATGATCGTTTAGGATCTTTTTAAATTAATGCTGCCACAGCCCGTCCGCGCAGAGTTTAAGCTGCTATGTCTGCTCATTTGATTCTGCACACAGAACAGTGCAGGAGCCCAGCAGAAGCAGCAGACACAGTGGGAGGGCCATAGATGCCATGCAAAGACTGCCTGGGTGTGATGCAGCACCGCCACTATTCTACATGCCCAAGTGCCTGAAATACTTTCTGTGGCATTGGCTGTCAGGATTTTTGGAGCAGCAGCACGCAACAGCCTGCTCGTAGGCTCAGCAGCAGCACGGCACCTGTCTCCCTCCAGCTCTACTCTGGAAGCTGTTTCTTCTTGTCAGCTGCTGGCCGGGAGACTTTGGTAAGGTCACTAAGGTGAGGGAGAAATAATACTTCAGTTCGCAGCAGAGGGAGACTCTAAACTAAAGGTCTGAATTCTAACCTCCTTTTCCCTCCACACACAATACAGACCAGATCTGGCCAAAAAGTATGGGTGGGCTGCTGCAGGATACTGACAGTAATAAATAAACATGTTATCAGTTGGATTTATTGATCACACAGGTAGTTAAGCAGAACTAGATAATTATACCTTTAAGAATGTTGTTGCCAGTACAGCTGTCATTTATGATGTGGTACTGGCAAACATCGAGTTCATTTTATCCCACAACTATTTTTGGTATAACGACACGTTCTATCTGCAGCTGTGTGGCACGGCCATGGGGACCCCCCTGGCCCCAAGTTATGCAAATTTATTTGTTGCAAAGTGGGAGGATGACAACATCTGGAATAACAATATATATATAAAGATCATCTTGTTGTCTGGCGTCGATATATCGACGACGTCTTCTTCATCTGGGAGGGAGAAGAAGAAGACCTAAGAAGATTCACCGAATACATGAACTCAAACAACCTAAATCTGGAATTCACCACAACAAACAGCAAACAAGAAATTATATACCTGGATCTAGAAATTTACATAAAGAACAATACTATCAACACAAAAACACATATCAAAGAAGTTTCAGGTAACAATATGCTCCCCGCATCTAGCAATCATCATACCAAATGGGTAGATAACATACCAGGAGGACAACTGCGAAGGCTAAAGTGCAACTGCACAGAACATGAAATATTTGAACAACAGAGTAAACAAATGATAAACAATTTCCAAGCAAAAGGATACAAAGAAAAACAACTACAAAAACATACCACCACAGTCAGCAAAATAAAGAGAGAAGATTTACTAAAATACAAGAACAAAGATGACACCAGAATCCACACAACGGCATTCATAACACAGTAAAATATTAACTCTAAACAGATAGAAGACATGGTTAGAAAGAACTGGCACATCCTTCAATTAGACAAATCCTTACATACCATCATTCCTGACAGACCAAGGATAATTTATAAAAGAGCAAAAAACCTCAAACAAGAAATCACTGCAAGCTATGTACTAACAGAACAAACAAAAATTCATCAAACCAATGGAGGCTTCCACTATTGTGGGAACTGTAAGGGCTGCAAATTAAAATCCATCAGCACCAAATCAGTCAAAAGCTTCAAATCTAACATCACAGGCAAAGAATACAAGATTAAAAATCAAGTCAGCTGCGAAACAGAGGGGGTCATATATCTTTAAGAATGTCCGTGTAAACTCCAATACATTGGCCAAACAAAAAGAAAAACAAAAATAAGAATAGCGGAACATATCTATAATATAAGAAGAGGCCTAACCACGCAAAGTGTGTCCAATCATTTCCTTGAAAACCACAACAAAGATCCGACAGAACTAAAATTCACTGTAATACAAAAAATTCATAAAAACTGGAGAGGAGGAGATATCGTTAAAGACCTATTAAAGAATGAAATGCGGTGGATCTTCCAATTAAAAACCCTCCACCCTCGGGGGTTAAATATAGATATAGAACTAAATGCTTTTCTGGACTAAAAAATATATTCTCCAAAAAATTGCCTTTCAAAATACAAATGTTTTTCTGGATTAAAGAATAGTAAAAAACATTTTTTTCCCATATATAAATTGCCTTACAAATCGCCATTTTTCAGATACTTCACATATTTTTTTCCATTTTTATTCTATTTTTCCATCATTATTTTTCCTATGAATATACGAGTGGCACCACGAAGATCAAGAACCCATGAGGTTCCCACCAAAAGTATGACGACATCCGTCCAGCAACTTCCTGTTTTATCAATAAAGTTTTAGAATAAAAAAGCGGAACTTTTAAACAGACTGCATCCTTGAAAAAGTGCCCGTGCGGCATGAAACGCGTTGGAGCAGATTCACAGCCCACCTGCCTCACCCCTTCTGAAGTACCCAGCAGCCAGCAAGAAGAACTCGGAAGCCGTGCCGGGACGCCGGCGAAGAACGGGACCCGACAGCTGCATCCCCGCTGCCATACGGGAACAGGTACACATAGCCGCGGCATAACATCGCAGACTCCGTGCTGCACCGCTGGCTATTAGACAGGGTGAGATAGGATAACGGGCCACTCCACACTTTCACTAAAGAGTGTAAACATTGGTATAACCAATTCTTAACCCACTATTTATTTACAGGTGTCCACTCGTAATTTCATTATTTATTTTTTATTTCAATATTTTTTTTACATTTTTATTTTTTATTCTCATTTTTATTTATTTATTCATAGAGCGCTCCAATACCCCCATTTCTTTATACCATTTCATTATAGCGGAGCTGCCACAACAAAAAGAGCGCGGTCCACATTAAATTTATATGATGTGATACTGTTGTGTCCCCCGAATTGAGGTCCCCGCCATAGCCCGTCCACCCAACAAAGGCTGTAGCTATATCTGTGTGTCTGCTACAATCTCTGCCTTACCATGATTGGATTACATGTGACAGTGAAGGAGCCCAGCAGTTGCCACCACGCAGATGTGGCACCTGGGCATGGAACCCACATGGCAACAACCATGTATCCCTTGTAAATAAGCAAGAAACCAATGGAGACAAGCATGTAACCATTTGCAATGAACGTGTAGGTAAAAAAAAAGTTTTAATTTAATGTGTGTGGGGGGGATGGGAGAGAAAGAGACATTTTGGCTGGGGGGCACAAAATTTCAAGTTATGCCACTGGTATAGGAGGTAAAGGGTACATCCGCATATGGAGATGAGGGCAGGGTACCCTCTTGGTTGAGATCTATAGAGGCAATTCACATACTGAATTAGGGGGCAACATAGGGTTTTAAATCAGCAATTTAAGAGTTATCAGACTTTTGGCCTCATGGCAAATTTTGCTAGTAAACTAAAATACAAATTTCATTACAAGGTGCGAGTTTTGACAGAAGCATGTACAGATCAGTAAGATCCATGCATGCTGCTGGTTGGAAAAGTTAAAAAATAGTGAAAAAAATACTCATTAGTATTGGCAGCTGTAGCATTACCTATCCCCAATTAGTCAGCCCTGCCAAGGATACCCAGGAGAGTGAGGACCCCCTGCCCCAATAAAGGCATCCACTACCCTCCACAGCACCCAAGATCAAGACTGAAGCCTGGTGCTTTGCTCGGCACCCCCTGGTCAGAGGGTGCCGAGTTCATAGCTTTGAAGTGTTAAATAATAATGTATTTTAGATTGACCTCTAGTAGCCTTGTGGTTCTCATCATATGATACAATGTAGCAGTGGTTCTCATCTTTTAAAGTGAATTGGGGAAGCACTTATTGGGGGAGTTATGTAGAGACTCACCTCTTTCAGCCAATCAACTATGGTCACAACTACTGGGCATATCTCTCACTGTAAAAATAGAGAAGATTAGAGTCCCTAATCATAGTTAAACAAAACATGTATTGGGTGATGTTGAATCACAATGAGATTGAGCTCTAGCAGTTTTAACACAATATCTACTACTGTATAAACCCTATCCATGCAATTCCTATGGATAATTTTCGAGAACAGGAGATGATGAGAGCAAATGCTGCTCTTGTTCATTCAGAAGGGTTAAAATCGCATATCTAAATGGAGTCTAAATGGAGTGCATGACATGTGTTTACATTTTCCAACAACCGGAATGATACAGATGAGGTGATGAATCAACCTGGTAATTGCTTCTAATTTGCACAATCATTTTGTAACATTCATGCAAATTCTTGTAAATTGGCATGCTAATCACTTTTTTGTATAGGTTATCTTAGGACACACACTATGCAATGCAACAAATTTTGCAACTGCACGTTTTTACACATTTATTATGAAAGATGGTTTGCATTTGGTTTTCTTTACTGTAATAAAAAGGAAAACAATTCATGTTATAGCTTACTTTTGACTGTTTGTAGATGCAGATATAAAAGATGAAAAATATATATGCATAATTGATATAATAAAAAGTGGCTGATACGGTTGACACCTTTTTTGAATAACACAATAACTTTATACAAAGGTGTGTTTCATTTGTGTTTAGATTCTTGATGCAGCAGTAGCTGCAATTCTTTTAAACAAACATAATATTTTGTGCTTATAGCTAGCACACCATGGTTGGTGTGGTTGGTCCAACTTTATACAGTATACCGTACATGTCTAAAAATATGTTGAAAGCCCCTACAATGTTTTTATTTATTCAACTTAAAACATTTTCAAATGCAATATAATTAAGAATACACTTATATAGCCTCTATAGTCAAACATGAGCAGCCAGGTGTGTCTGTCTAAATTAATAATTTGCTGAAATTAGTTTACAACTTCTATAAATTCTACCTTTCCAAACGTTGCTCAAATTTATACCATGTTAGAGCTGGCCCATTAACTGGAAATGTTATCCAATCTTTGATTGCCCAGAGCATTTTTCCTATTCTTATATGCAATTATACTAAGATAACTAATTAATGTGGCTGACATTTATTTAATAAATCTACCCATGGGAAAAAAGTCTAAAACTTAAAGCGCAAGTCCTCAGCATTGCTTTAGCCAAAGCATGCATGTGTAAGTTACTTGCAAACTTATTTGGGCTTGATTCTTCATCATGCGGTGCTATAAAGCAGGTGATTGAAAGTGTTAGAGCTATCATTCAGTACTAGGGGCCTTATTCTAGTTCCCTCTTTCTGACAAAATCCTTCTAAAGGTGCGTACACACGGGGGCGATTTTGTGTAATATCGTGGGAAATATGGTCGCTGAGCGACCATATTGCCCGCGATGGGAGTGTGCACCGGCGATATATCACCAGGTGCGCGCTCACGTTTTTACCTCTGTAGTGATCGCTGATCGCAGGAACATGCTCCTGCGACCAGCTGATTTCCACTGCCGGGCTCCTCCCGGCAGTTTCTTTTTCATCAGCGACCATCTCTGGTCGCTGATGAACAGGAGACACAGAGCAATATATCTCCCCCATGTGTACGGGGCTTTAGATGGACAAAACCATGTGCACTGCAGGTGGGGCAGATGTAACTTGTGCAGAGAGAATTAGATTTGGGTGGGGTTTTACTTCAAAGCGAGATCCATATTGCAGTGTAAAAATAAAGCAGTCAGTATTTACCCTGCACAGAAACAAAATAACTCACCCAAATCTAATTCTCTCTGCACATTTTACAGCTGCCCCCTGCAGTGCGCATGGTTTTGTCAGTCTAATAAGGATTTTGTCAGAAAGAGTGAACTAGAATAAGGCCCTAGGTGATTGATTTATTTTGCTACTAAACCCTACTGTAGTTTTCTCTTCAGTGTACTGGTTCTGGCCATTTTTTTTGTCTGCTCCCTTATATAACTTTTATTACTGTGTACCATACTCTACTACATTTATGTAACCACCTCTGCCTAATCCTTCTGTGATTACCCAATTGTGTATCAGAATCTTGAACAAATCCTTTTCTTATTTGCCATTGCAGAGCTTGGTGTCTAATGAAAACAATACCAATTTCAGGGCTGTTCAGAAAAGTAGCTATCCTTTAGCTACTATATTATAAATACTAGTATTACAATATTTCTTCTGTATCAAACACTTGTATTCCTGAAAACTTACTTTACTTTACTTTGCCAAATTGCACTAAACTCTAGCTTCTTGGATTCTTAATTAAACAATCCCAGTAGCAAAGATTCAATCACCTAGGGGGTGATCCAATTACCCTGCTATTTTGCTGCTATTTACAGGAAAGAGATAGCAGAGGAACCATCTCCACAGGGGGGTTTACAATTCTTTGTAAACCTCTGGGCTCTAGCAGACTTTGTGGAACCAGACACAGCAGGGGTTGGGAGCAGCAGTTGGACAACTGTGGATTGAAGGTGGGATATACCTTATGCTTGAATCCACCAATCAGGAACTTGGGCAACCCCACAGATGATGCGATCACCGTGGGAATTTGAAATGTTTTAAAAAGTGTGTTTTGGTCAGACCAGAGAGAGCTGAAGGAGAAGAGAGGAGGAAGGAGGTTAGTCGCAGTCTTAAGGTTCAGAGGTATGCTCTACCTGTGTCTTGTGGAACGCCTCATCCTCGCTTCTGTGGAGTTGCCAGTGTTTTGTGGACTTATACAGTTTTCTGCTATCACAGCTGTGTGGACAAGTGATAGTTTGCCCTGTGGAACTGATCTGGGACTGTGACTATACAAGGACTGTCTGTTTGGGCCTGCTACCTGAATATCTTTCTACTCTGCAATTTACCTTTGCCACTGTTTATTGTCTATTTGTGCGTGCTGTGGAAAATAAACCGTTCTTCTGGTTTCATCTGCTCGGTGTCTGAGTGATTGAGGAACTCGTACCCTCACATTTGGTGAATCATTCAATCACCAATCTAATTTAGACCCTGACTGCATGACCAACTACAGGCCAGTATCAAATCTTCCTTTTCTAGGAAAGGTTATTGAGAAAGTGGTTGCAACTCAACTAGAGACCCACCTGTTAACCCATGACATTTATGATCCACTCCAGTCAGGATTCAGGAGAAGACATAGCACAGAAACAGCTCTGGTATGTGTGCTCAATGATCTTCTAAATGCAAGGGATAGAGGAGACTGTTCAATCCTAATCCTTCTGGACCTCTCTGCAGCATTTGACACCATTGACCATGGGATTCTAATTGAGCGCCTGAAGAATTTCTGTGGCCTGGGTGGCACAGTCCTTAGCTGGTTCAAATCATTTCTCGCTGGCAGGTCACAGAGAGTGGCATCGGGAGTATACTCTTCACCACCAGTGCCGTTGTCTTGTGGTGTCCCACAGGGCTCTATACTATCTCCCATGCTTTTTGCAGTATACATGCTTCCACTTGGTGACATAATCAGACGTCACGGCCTGGTCTACCACTGCTATGCAGATGATACCCAACTGTACCTGTCCTTTGCTCCAGGCACCGATAACACAATAACAACCTTAAATGGCTGCCTAGCTGAGCTCCAGGAGTGGATGAGTGCCAGTTGGCTGAGACTGAACCCAGATAAAACAGAAGTCCTGATGATAAATCACAGGACAAGACGGCAGCATAGCCAACTGACAGGTCTTAAGCTGGGGGGCACAGCACTAAAAAACTCTGATCATGTGCGGAATCTTGGTGTTGTCCTGGATAATGGCCTGACACTTAAACATCAGGTGTCAGCCACAATCAAATCCTCATTCTTTCATCTGAGAAACATAGCCAGAATCAAGCATTTAATTCCCTCAGAAGACCTTCCTAAAGTCATACATGCATTTATATCATCACGACTAGACTACTGCAATGCTCTCTACCTGGGTCTTCCAGCAAAAGAATTGCACAGCTTGCAGCTGGTACAAAATGCAGCCGCCAGACTATTAACTAACCAGCCCCGCTCCTGCCACATAACTCCCATTCTCTACGCCCTTCACTGGCTACCTGTAAAATGGCGAATCGTTTTCAAGATTGGCTTACTCACTTTCAAGGCCCTACATGACCAGGGCCCAAGGTACCTGCAACAGCTGCTGATCCCTTACTGTCCTACTCGATTACTACGATCCACTGAAGAAGGACTACTAACAGTACCCAGAATCTCCCTGAATTCATCTGGGGGTCGAGCTTTCAACTTTGCTGCTCCAACTCTGTGGAACTCTCTTCCTCGCACAGTGCGAGAAGCGCCCACTATAGAATCCTTTAAAAATAGACTAAAGACATACTTATTTACTCAAGCATTTCACTGACATCTACTGTTAAGTTTGTTTTGTATTTCGAGCTGTAAAGACAATGTGTGAAGCACTTTGAGTCCTATTGGGAGAAAAGTGCTATATAAATATCATTATCATTATCATTATCATTACTGTAGCCTGAATATGGACTACTTTTGTGCAGAACATGTAAGTTACATTACTTCAAGCATTTCAGATGCTGCAGGGACTGCAGGGATTGCTGCTCCAGACCGCAGACACTGAGTTCATTCACCAATTTTATTTGGGAGCTAAACACTACTGTATTTATCCTCATGTACCTTGGAGTGGGACTATTATTTTGTCATAGAAAAATAATGACATTAATGATATGGACCATTTCTGTATGAGAGCTGCAATGCTTTCCTTCTTATTTCTATTATTTCTCTAAAATCCTGTTGCAGTTTGTAATGCTTATACTTCTGTGTAGCATGCTTTGCTTTTATATGTTTTTTTTGTCCTTTGATGTTACTTTGTACTACGACAATTATTAATTCATATTATGGTGTACAGCGAGCCACCGAGCCCGAAGCATGGCGAGCGGACGCGGAATACATGTAAAGTAATCCGCGTCTGCTCGCCACGCTTCGGGCTCGGTGGCTTGCTGCGCTTGCCACACTATATAACGTCAACTCCACGCCGACGTGGATAGTGGGGGTATGAAAAAGTCGGAGGACGCGTTCCGCCACCGCTCGCCATGCTTCGGGGTGGCATTGATAGTGGGGGGGGGGGGGGGTGCGTAAAACCTATTTTTTGGACATACAATCATATAAGTGTATAGCTAATTTAATGGCATTGCACACCCTATAAAACCGAATGAGATCACATGCAATTTTACGGGAACTGCGATGCAATGCAATGCGATAAAGTGGGGAACAAAGAGCATTGAAAAAATTTCATTAAAAACGCATGCCGCTATAATGGCCCATGCGATGCGATTCGACTTCCCTACGGTGCCGTACGTAGAAAATCTGGGCGCCGTTCTAGGAAACAAGAACCAAAAAATTGTGTATTTCTTTTCTGTACAAAAATTTCAACAAATTACATATAACCTTAAGTACATAAGAAAATGTACCACTACATAAAATGAATGTAACACTTATGGTTGCAAATTTTTTAAAGGTGCTTATTTAGAGTTGGCACTTTTAAACAGCATGCAGAGCGTATACAGTATATCAAGAGACTTCAAGCTCTGTAAAGTTAGCATATGAGCTGAACAGAAAAAGATATTAGTACATGTGCCTTGTTGACTACAGGAGAAAACAATTGTATTTGTGCTTTATCTAATGCCAACAATGTGATTAAAATGTCAATATGCAGTCCATGTGCAATAGGGCAGCATAGATGGTGTAATGGTTAGCACTGTGGTCATGGGTTCGATACCCACCATGGCCCTATCTGTGCAAAGTTTGTACATTCTCCCTGTGCTTGTGTATCCTCTGGATACTAGTTTTCTTCCCACAATATAAAAATTTACTGGTAGATCTGGTAGGTTTATTGGCTCCCAACAAATTTAACCCTAGAATGAAGGTCTGTGCATGTTGATGTCGTTGGGAATTTAGATTGTGAGCTCCACTGGGGAATGGACAGATGTAAATGTGCAAATATTCTCTGTAAAGCTGCAGAATATGTGTGTGCTCTATATTTATCAGGTAATCATATATATTTTGTTTCACTGCTCTCAGATGCAGCTTTTTCAAAAGGTAAAAAAGATCAGCAAAATGTTTTAAGGAAAGTCCTCACCATCACATTGAACTGAATAACCACCTTCTTCAATCAATCCACATGTAACCAGACCAGCCCCTATTGCCACTCATGAACCTCTTGTGGTAAACTGCTATTTTCGGAAATACAATCCATTCGTATTTGGCTGCTATATACCATCTTTGCTATTTGTGACTTGCTGCACTGCAGTCTGTTCCATCTGGCTGCTGTACCTCATAATCGCCATAGATGACGGTAATTCTATGAGGAGGAAAAAAAACAGGTTACGCCATTTCCTCTACAGCCACATGGGAACTCATCATTTGCCCACCACAGTTGAGGTATCAAATATCAGGGTACCATAGGAACTGACTCAGTGACCTTTACAATCCAGGTGGGTTTTTGTCCATATGGGCGACTATTAACCTTTTAAAACTTTAATTGCAATTCACATGCATACTGTATTTTATGAATTAAATGTATCAACCTTTAATTATATATTAGGCTATTGTCTATATCGCAGGCACTAACCCCTATTTGTTTTCACATTGAGGTATAATCATGTACTAGTAAAATTAATTTGTGGAAAGTTAAAATGTATATGTTTATTCACAACATATACTATCCATATGCTTCTAAAATTTACTTATTGTTAAAGTCGAGTTGCACACACGCCATTTTAGGATAGTATGGCCGCCATTTTGGTTTGCAGAGTTGCGCAAATAAAGTATTATACCCGAGTCTGTGTAGCGAAGTGGACCATAAGCGCAGCCATACTAATACACATAAATTCATAAATACCATACTTACACCAAATAAAATATAGTTAATTAAAGGTTTAGTGCACCACACATAGGTTAATCAGCAATACACAATTGTGTCTGTATAATGTTTAGTATCGTTATGTTCCGTTTCTCATGCGCAGCACTCCGGTCATAGCGAAAACTTCGCAATTCATAAGGTCCGATAATTACGGACAAAATCCATATTCCATGTACTATTTCTGCTAAAACTGTGTGAGACAAAGGAATCAAGTTATAACCGGTTCTTGTTGCTTTTTACGACCCCGACGACGATGCCAACACACAAAGGACACCAAAGTACACTCCCCCTGCACCAATCCAATTCAAGTGTAATACTTTGCTCCAATCACTGAGGACTGGACATTTGAACCCTTGACCAATTGCAACGGCCTTTGACCCCCCTTCTTGGACCCTATAAATATAGCAATCCTTGAGCTGGCTCGGTCACTTTGGCACTGCATCTATCCCTTCGCCATTGACCGGGCTAAAGTTCTATTTGAACATAGCGAGCTCTGACCGGACTGTGCTGCGCATATCTGATGAGACGGTAAATGGTTGCATTCCTTGTGCTTTCTTTTATTGTTTATTGGCTGATTGTATTCTGTACTTGTTTTCTTTCCCCTAGTAGTGTTTGATTTGTAATTAGTATTGTTAAGAGAATTGTATCACGTGTTAAACTGTGTTCTCTGTAACCCTCTGTTGTCCGCTAGGGACTAAAATACACTATTTGGAGAATCTATCTCCTCACTTTGTTATATCTTTGTCTCGGCTATTATTCGCATCTGGCGATAAGGTATATTACGGACATTGTCCCGAAAGGTATTCACAGTTTTAGGTACTAAGTACTGCGAAGGGATACTTAATTACTGGTGTTGATCCAGCGTGTACAATACACGGAAAAGGTCCGCTACGTTGCGCTATGCTTTGTTCGCACGTAGCTAGGTTAAAGGGTACGCAAGTTACGGAATAATTACGTATACTGCGCATTTCAATTATTGTCCTTCTGGTTACATTTATATCAGTATTAACAATATACATATACATTTATTGTACTGTACACAATTTTGTTAAAAATAAAAGTTAATTACTAAAATTGCTATAGGAACATAGTTCCTGATTCTGGTTGGTTTGCAAAAGCAAACTCATTATTTAATGGACAAAAGCATGTGCACTGCAGATTGGAAAGATATAACATGTGCAACGAGAGTTGCATTTGCGTGGGACATGTTGAAACTGAAATCTAAATTGAAGTGTAGAAATAAAGCAGCCAGTATTTAATATACACAGAAACAAAATAATTTCCCCAAATGTAACTCTTTGCACATTTTACATCTGCCACACCTTCAGTGCACATGGTTTTGTTCATTAAAGAAGGAGTTTGCTTTTGCAAACCAACCAGAATCATCCCCATATTAATAGATCAACAAATACATTTTAACCATCCAGGTCAGCTTAGTCAAGAAAAGCAAATGTAATGATTTTTTTGTGTTGAGCAATTGTTTTGTTGAGCAATGTTGTTTTATAACTGGAAGTGGCTCCGGTATACTGTATACTGTATAAATGCCGAGCAACATTCCATCACTGGGTCCCAAATCTGTAACATTATGTAAAGGGAAGCATGTTGATTCTGGTCCATCCTTCAGAGAATATTACTTCTCTCTTAATAACCAAGAGCGATGTTGCCCATAGCATTCATTTAGATTCTGTCTATATTTTTTAGGATGCAATAGAGAAATGATAGATAGAAATTAATTGCCATGAGCACATCATCTTAATATTGAGACGTTTTAGTAAACATTAACACTTAGGACGTACTCAGTTAATATTTTATCAATGTTTTCCACATTCAGTGTGAATGCCCCAAGAGTAGTAGAGTGTTGCCCAGAAAAAGATCTTTACCACTTGCAATAGTGGTACAGGTATTCTGCTATTGGAAACAGATTGTTTTACAGAGATAATTGTAGTAGTCTCAATACTTAATATGCTATGAATTTATTCCTCCTAGTAGTTGTGTTTGCATTAAAATGTTTAATGTTCTTCAATCAAACGTTTTTAAAAGAATGATCTTTCAATAATTAGATTACAGTTTAAAACATGTGATTTTAAAATATTATTTTTAGTATACAGTCTTTTAAGAATTTTCGAACATTTTGTTTTCATTGAGATAACAGGCACTGGCTTACTTTAAAACTTTCATTATTGTAAAAAATAAGAAATAGTCTCATCTACAGATTTATTTTGAACATTGCTAATATAGCTTGCAATATTAAATCACCATTCCAATACTTCAAAAGGAGGACTTTTTATTGTAGTCTGATTTAGGTCACTTATTCTTATTTGCAACGTACCCTAACATCTCGTTTTGTGTCTCCAAAATCCCAAAGCAAATTACTTTTTTGATCTTTAATCTATGGAAGATGATATATGCGATAGGCACAGCAGGATATTCTGTGTTGTGCGTTATTATCTTGTTACTCTATGGGCAGATGATCTTGTATCTGTAAGAAATGCTGATCATTGACATTGTGAAGTGTTTTAGAACTTTTTGAAATGGTTTGTGTTGAGCATTGTTCCAATCTTTTGAGCTTGCAATTTGAATTACTTTGACTTAATTTGACTTACTTGTAATTAATATATAGGAGCGTTTAGTTTTTTATTATATAATGCATGCATACACTACTTTTTATTTTATCATGAAGCCCTTTAGCTCACATAAATTGCTTGTATAAATATATTAACAGTATAATTATGGATGGATATGTAAGCACATTTATTTGTAAACAATTCAGTAGAATCTTAGGGGAAAATATACTAACGCTTCTAAAAATTAAAGGAGGTGGTATTGCCCATAGTAACCAATCAGATTCTGTATATCAATTCTCTTTTGCATCCTAGAAAATGACAGACAGAATCTAAAGCTTTAGTAAATTTACCCCTACTTAAATTATACAGCACACACACACTTTGTAACAGTAGAATAAACAGTGCTTTTTATAACTATTGTACAAGAGACATAATCAGGATCCTTAGTAAAAATGTAAAGTAGTTATGCATGTTATTACTCAGGCTTTGTCATACAGAGAAGAAGAGCGTAAGTAAAAAGGTCATTATTAGAATGTGAACCATTCATTTTAGGCTGTGTTCCGGATAGTTAGGGTTAGGCTGCAGGTGGAGTCAGTGGTGGATCCAGGGGCGTGTGCCACCCTGTCATTTTCATGCATTAAAATTTTTTTTTTGCTGCTGTGAAGGTTGAGTCTGCATTGTGGAGTCATCTAGCCATAGTGCCTGCTCCTATCCTATTCCGGCAGCCACATGCTCTGTCCCTGAAGTTCTCCAAGGAAACCACTCAGTCATCCACCCACTGCGTCATACTAGGGATGGCGATTCTGCAACCATCCATCGATAGTATTAAACTATTTGATGGATAACCATCAATAGTTTTAGCCATCGATGGTCATCCATTATTTTTGACTGAATGGCCTGTGGGTTTAGAGCAGGCATGGCCAAAGAATGGCCCCCCAGTATGGCTAGTACATAGGGCAGTATTCAATGACAATATTCGCCATGTTTTTGCGGAGAATCTCCATGTTTGGAGACTCTCCGTCATGGCACTTTAGATAGTATTTAATGTGACTGAGACTCGCCGCCCCTCGCGGCGAGTCTCAGCCAATCCAGCGTATGAGGTGACGTTGCAGGGAGCCTGAGGACTGCAGCAGGCAGGGAGATGGAAGTAAAAAAATATAATACATCTAGAGTAATTATTATTTGTTGTTGAAAATGCACTAGTTGGTTTTTTGTATATATCTATGTGTAAGAATAAAAATAAAAATGAATATATAGCTTTACCCCATCTTGCTGGGAAAGTGCTGGATTAGAACCTGTGACCTGTAAGGGCATACGCTGCTAGGCGGGAGTGCTATGAGTGGAGCCACTGTGCTCCATATTAAATGCGGTTGCTTTTCTAGCACTTGTCCATCAAAATGATTAGAAACATGATGTCTATACTATTATCCATGTATTTGATTATGATGCCATTCCCTCTTCTTTCTTTCTTTTATCTTTCCCTCTATAATTGCTTATTCTTTTTTCGTTTTATAATTTAGGAGTATGTATATATATTGTGTCTATATACATAATCATTGCATTGTATGAGCTGATATTTAAATCACCCTTGGAAAACTGAACATATGCCTCCAGTAACCCAAATCATGAAGGGTCAATTAACCATCTGTAGTCACTAATTAGTGACCAGACACGATTGGATACTGATTCTCATAAAAACCCCCAACAAGGATCTCTGTCTATACCCTTCTGAAGAAACCGCTACATACTGTGACAGCGGAGAAACGCGTCAAGCCAAGCTACAGAGATAAGGTGCACTCCCAATGTGACTGCAGCTCCAGCGTCATTGATTCCAGCTCCTGAAAACGATCGTTCTTCCAGCTGATTACCTGCAAAACTAAGGTCTCCCCAGCGCCGCCAGCACTGAACACGCTAGCCGGACATCGGCACAAGTCCTGGGTGAGTTACCTGCAGCATTCATTGGACCGCTCCAACCTCCCGGCAATTCAGCGTGCAACAACTTAGCTGATTGCCGGAGGCAGACAGCTCGCTCTCCGCCGACACACAAATTGGCTGGTCGTCAACAGGCGGCGACAGCCGGCGGTTAAGCTAGAGCAGTCTGCTTAATAGACTGAGCATATCCTTAAATATCAGCTACTACATTCTTCATGTGATGTGTTATCTACACAAAAAATTCAACATCTGTGATAATTGAGCTGGATCTGACGTATATTTTACACCTAAAAGGTGATTTCTAAATATCGGGACTACCACCTGTTGCTATATATCCCATGGGAGTGTAATGTACCTTTTTTTTTATTCATTTTATTATATGTTGCATTTGATGTGATACATTTTTATCGCTGTTTATTTAAATAAATTTATTACATTTATAATTATCCAATTGTCTGGCGCTCTCTGGGTGTGTGTGATCAGTCATACACACTCCCTATTTCCCCTATTGTGTCTACCTATTGCAAATCCTCCAATTTGCTAATTGGGAGCAGCCATATGTGAAAATCGTTATATATTCCCTAATTCCAAGGGTGAATTATCATAGTGTTTGCGCCCGATGTGGTTTTTTGTTTAAAACTGGTTGTTTAGAGATGGAAGTCTCCCTGCCTGCCCCAGAAGGTATGTGGGGGGGGGAGGTGGGCTCCTCGGGAGCCAGGCAGCACAGGCTGCCCCCCGGGGGGTGCCAGCAGGGGACCGTGTATTCACTGCTCCCAATCATGCATATGTAATGATTGGGTGCAGTAAATATATGAATATCTAATGAGCGGCTCGGCTCCCGGCTCCCTGCTGGCTGCTTTTTTATTAAATATATATTCATGTGCTAAAAGCACATGAATAAAAATAGCATGCCCTTTCACAAAAATAAAATTCCTGATTTTTTTAAACCAAAATTAAAACAAAAAAAACTTTTATTTTAAAAGTTCACATTCCACTTCTCCATGAAAAGATGGAGAATTGCTACACGGAGAAAATCACTTAGAAAGACGGCGAGAAGTGCACGTTGAATAGGGTTGCTCGCTTTTTGAGAGCAAAAGTCTCCGTCCAACGCGAAAAAAGCACAAACTCGCCATAAAACACGGAAAATTTTTCTCATTGAATACTGCCCATAGTATGGAAGTGCACTTGGTGACAACAATAATGATAAAAAAACACATACAAGACCGACAACATGCAACATAGACTGCTAGCAATAATTATATAATTAGTGGGGCTAGGTATTGGCTCAAGTTGGATATAATTTCATATACTAATGCAACAGTTCCTTTTGGTCAAGTAATATATTATCCGTGTAAGTTACCAGTCCTGCATATTCAATGGTCTCTTGCAGCTGTGAAAGAATATATAAATGATCTCCTTAAGCCAGTGCGTTATCCGCAGGTAGGAGTCCTTTCATTACCAGTAGTAGTAACTGGACACGATCTTGTATTAGTGCTGCCACAGTATGAAGGATCAAGGCGCTGTTTGTGCCTCACAGGAACCGGTATAATATTACACCGGTTCCTGTGAGGCACAAACACTGAGTTGGTCCTTCATACTGTGGCAGCACTGTATGCTTAAAGCGACAGCGACCCTTTATGGGACGAAGTCACTTTTATCTCTCTCTTGCATTATTTATAAAAGGCTACACATCATGTTTTTAAAGCGGCAGCAGTCTTGCCCAGTAATAAAGCCATTTGTATTATTACATTGCAATAGTAGAATACCCCAGCGCTCCTACGTGGCCTTAGGGTCACTCCCCTCTGTCAATGTATGAATGGTCAGATGCGCTATCTAAACAGGATGCGGTCAATATGCTGGTGGTTGGAATCTCGGCTTTTGAAATACCGACCGCCGCATTACCGGCACTTTGTCCCTCACGACACCCATAGAGGGAGAATAAAATAGTGTGCTGAGTGTAGCGAGGCACTGGGCTCGCTGCATGGCGAGCACAGCGAGCCTGCAGGGGGGCGGCGATCCTCACCCCCACCCTTGACGGCATTGTGGCGGTCAGGATTCCGGCATCGGTATTTCGTCCGCCGGGATTCCGACCACCGGCATATCATACCGGACCCATCTAAACATATTGCATATAAAATGTAAATGAGAGAGTTTTTGACATTTGCTTTTCAGATCTGTGGGTTTACCTGATTGACTTTTTTATACCCATTAAATAGTCCTACTTTCACATTTTCAGGTATTTTTTTTAATAATGTTAAATCATTTTGATTTTTAATGTTTATTGATTCCCTAGATTTCCTCTAGATTTCAGATTTACTTGGTTATATTCTGAAATTGGCTTTTTATGTTTTCTCATGTTCATTTTCAACCAAATCAATGTTTTAAACCATTGTTTTCTTTCTTTTACTTATGAGCAGAGGCTTTGCACATCAACTGGTGGCTGGTGGACCGCGAGCACCTATTGGCTAGCGGTCCAGTGTTAGATATGAATTTTACATAGCAGCACGTCTCTCTCCCGGACACAGTGGGGAGCTGGGAGTGGGGGGGGGGGGTGGCACGGGACAGGACACAGCACAGGACAGGATGCAGCACTGGCAGGGGGAGGTGGGAGGTGAGCGGCTAACCGGCAGCTGGCTGGCCGGCTAAGTAGGTGTACTCCCTCCCTCGGGCACACCACTGCACCCACCCTGCTGCACCCACCCTGCTGCACCCACCCTCGCACCCTACTGCACACTATTGCAACCCACCCTGCTGCACACTACTGCAACCCACCCTGCTGCACACTACTGCACCCACCCTGCTGCACCCTACTGCAGCCACCCTCCCACCCTGCTGCACCATACTGCACCCACCCTCCCGCACCATACTGACATCACCCTCCCACCCTACTGCCCCCACCCTGCTGCACCCTACTGCACCCACCCACTCTGCTGCGCACTTCTGCACCAACTACCCTGCTGCACACTACCGCTCCCACCCTCCCTCCCTGCTGCACACTACTGGCGGTGCATTGAATTGAATTGAAAATAGCGGCGGGAAGCCGGGAGCGGGCCACTGCACAGTTCTGTCCCGCCTGGCAATGAGCAAATTCAGTCCCCCCTGGCATCGAGCATGAAGCCCCTTGGCATCGAGCATGAAGCCCCTTGGCATCGAGCATGAAGCCCCTGGCATTAAGCATGTAGGTAAGTGGCACTTTTGTGTCAAATGTGTAATGGGCATTATGGTGTGTTATTTAGTATTAATGGGCATTACGGTGTGTTATATAGTATGTAATGGGCATTGCAGAGTGTTATATAGTATGTCATGGGCATTGCAGAGTGTTATATAGTATGTCATGGGCATTGTGGAGTGTTATATAGTATGTCATGGGCATTGCGGAGTGTTATATAGTATGTAATGGGCATTGCGGAGTGTTATTTAGTATTTCATGGGCATTGCGGAGTGTTATATAGAATGTCATGGGCATTGCGGTGTTATATATTATGCAATGGGCATCATGTGTGGGCTTATGTGTATTTGGAATTACAAAATTCACTAAAATGTGCAATGGGCATTACGGTATGTGGTATAATGTTGGTCCGTGCCCACTTTTCACTGCGCAGGAGCCTCACCTACTACAAATTGGGGGGGGGGGGGGGCGAAACATGCCCTTGCTCCGGGCACCGTGGCACCTAGCTACACCACTGCTTATGAGAACTTATCTGGGCTATTCTCTGATCCCATACCTCATACATCTGCGGAGAAACAAAACATAATTATCATATTGTACAGGATTTGGATTTGTCATAGATATACATATATGCTCTATCAGAAAACAGAGGGCCAGATGTACATTACCATGCTTCAAAACGCGATAAAATGGAGAGTGATAAACAGCCAGCCAATCAGCTCCTACATTCCGGGTTTGATAAATTACATGTAGGAGATGATTGGCTGTTGGTTTATCACTCTCCATTTTATCACTTTTTAAAGCCTGATACATCTGGCCCATAAAGTCTTCAATTAATCAAGGTATTTTTTATATGGGATAAAAGAGTAAAAACACATTTATAAAACAATGGCAGAACATTGCATTAAGTGAATATTTAGGTCATTATGATTGGCTGATGATGACAATAGCATTTGTAATGAACTGTGTGGCATACAGTATATAGTAGATTTACCTTAATTCCTAAATAGACCTGCTTATAATTTATAGACTGTTGTATGCACTGCAATTGGTCTGTAATTACATTTTTTATTTTGATCTGATCTTAAAAAATGGCTTAATCAGTTGAAGGTTTTATTTTTATTAGCTCATTTAATTAATTTATAGGTACAATTAACAATTGTGTGAGGATTAAATATTTCAATTGCCCCATCTTGTATTGGTTATGTTTCTGACTCACATGGCCTCATTCAGTACAGATCGCATTTGCTAAGCTGCTGCAATCCAAAGCAAAGCACATGCAGTAAGAGGTGTTAAACGCCTTCTTGCTGCATTTACATTCTTAGAAAGCAGAGTAGAGGTATAGGATCAACATTGCGACCATTGGTCATGATGTCATCGGAAATGGCATTCTGTCATTGTAGACATTGTGAATGCTGACATGCTGAATGTTGTCTATGGTAACATTATGCTGTCAACATTATCTCCAAGCTTAAGCCATCCACTACCAAGTGAAGCACTGGTCCATAGAAAGTAGCCAGTGGTAGCTTAACTGACACAAAGCAGGAGTTATTTATTTAATTAAGCAATAATTAAGCATTATTTAATTGAGTGTTACTGTATAGTTACTAAACAAGAAGGTGTGCTGATATAGAGACATTATGGAACTGTTATTGCAAATATCATAGCATGTGGGGCAGCACGGATGGTGTAATGGTTCTCGTTACTTCCTCATCACGCTGAGGTAATGGGTTCGATTCCCACCATGGCCCTAACTGTGTGGAGTTTGTATATTCTCCCCGTGTTAGTGTGGAATACTCTGGGTACTCCGGTTTCTTACCAGATTCCAAAAATATACCGGTAGATTATTTGGCTCCCAACAAAAATTAACCCTAGAATGTCTGTGTGTGCAAGTGCTAGGGAATATAGATTGTAAGCTCCACTAACTGATGTGAATGTTCAACTATTCTTTGTAAAGCGCTGCAGAATATGTGTGCACTATATCATATACTGATAATATATAACAGGAAATGTGTAGCACCAAACTGCACATGTCGCACCGACACATGGACGCAGTGCCACTACATTCTTTGGAAACTGCAGCAAAGAGCATTCCAGAATATGACCTTTTTGGCAGAACATTGCATTAAGTGAATATTTAGGTCATTATGATTGGCTGCTGATGACGATGATAGCATTTGATAGCATGATGACCGCATTCATCTGAGGACAAAGCCACTGCTGAAGCCAGTGGCTTTGTCCTCAGATGAATCTTCGGTGTCCCAGAAGAATGGTTTTGCCAGACATCTTAGGTAACCTGAGGGTTACTTAGATGTCCAGTAAAAACCTGAGTATCCGATGCTGCATCTTTGGACAAAGCCAGTGGATTACAGAAGTGGGTGTCATTTGTAACACATGTGTTGAGATTTAATAGAATGAGAGCACAAGAAAGTGAGAGATTTGGTAAGAAATCTCCAGTTTTGTTTTAAAGAGGCAATCATTTACACTGCAAAATCAAACTGGTTTTGCAGTGTAAATGATTGCCGCTTTAAAAAAACTGGAGATTTAGTACCAAATCTCTCACTTTCTGAATCTCTCATCCTATTAAATCTCACCCAAGATGTCCACTGCAGCTTTTACATACTTTAGCACAGCCACTGTGTACAAAGAAACAGAAACTGAGCCTATAAATCTTTGAATTGGACCCTGTATATATTAGACAGACACTAGTCATGCATTTTGTAAAATTCTGTAAAGTACAAGGACAAAAAGTCACTTTATAGCAAGCTAGGAAATTAATGGCAAATATGCCAGGTGTGCATTAAATGCAGTAGAACAGCTCCACTGAGTGTAGTTTTTTAGCCACTGTGTTAGTTACTGTGTCAAAGAACTGTGTCAGTACTAGATCTGGCAGAAATGACTGTATTCATATCGCATTCACCCTATGGATGTTATTTTTAAATTGATTCAGTGTCAAGTACTGTAAAGCAGTAGATCTGATGTAATATCTGAAGATAATTTGATATCACTGAAATTGCTCTCCAGAGTTTTTATATTTGGAAGCTGAAAATATTCATTGGCAATAGAATGTCCTGGCAGTGTTTTCTGGATTTACTAGCGTATATTTTCAGTCATGGTTATGTCTTTAATATGTTTAACTTTGCTTACTAGGCAGACTTTCACAGTTTTATATATTTTCAGAGCTCTGCTGATTTCAGTGTTCTGTTGCCCTGAATAAGATGCCTGGATCATGCTGCTTCGTACATGTAGAAAATGTGTTTGCAACCAAAAATGTACTCAATGGATTTTACACTTGACGTGACTCGTTATGAAGTTAACTTGCTTTGCCAGTTTTGTATTAAGATACTTAACATAACTCACACAGTAGCAGCTGCAGCAGTGTTTTATGCTATTATATTATTGATTTATGCAGAATATTTCTTTTCAACAAGAATAAGTGTGGTAAGTAAAAATGTCTTCCTTGTATGCTATGTACTCTACGGTTGTTACAAACTACAATGTAACAACAATTCTGTTTCTGCAACATAATTGGATGTTGTACAATGTGTCAACACAATGTTGCCATCAAAATGTCAATATGGCCTGAGTGTCAGCATTCAGAATGTAAATGTGGGCAATATGTCGACATTTATAATGTCAACATTTCTAGGATGTATTCATTATTTATTGTTAATGTTGAATGTCAGCATGTAAATATAGCATTTTATGGACATTTTAGCCCTAAACTTACTGCAAACCTACAATAATTGCAGCCTAACCCTGACACTAAAATCAGCTGTCAACATTATGTAAGTTTCAACATAATGAATATTGACATCCAGGTCATGTGAACAGCACAAAACAAGTGGCGCTTAATAATGCATCAATCACAGATTAACATAGTAGAGTATTTATTGGTAAGATCTAAAAAAAAGTTGACCCACTTAAAAAGGAGAGGTCTGTAGTTGGGAAGGATCTAATAAATCAATCTATCATTTCACTCTGATGATAATTTATATTTATGTGTTAATGAAAAATATCATTATGGGATAAAAAAAAATTGTCCCATACCTTTTTTTATCCCATAATGATATTTTTCATTAAAACATAAATATGAGTTATCATCCGAGTGAAATGATAGATTGATTTATTCCAAATTGCATTCCAGATACTGAAACTTCCGTCAGCCGAACTTCCGGTCTTTGCAGGAAGCACGTCAACACCACGCTAGCGCCAGGGGTCCGGTACCAAGCGTGTAGGAATGCACAAGCATTGAGGGTGTATTTAAGCCGGACCCACGCAGACTCACATTCAGGCTGATCCCCCTCCATGATGAGGCTTACCACATCACACCGCTGACTACTCGATCTTCGAACTAACACGAAGTAAGATTTATTTGCTCTATGATGCATGTTTTTTTTGTTTATATAAGCGCATCCACTAAGTTATTGTTTGCAAATATTTGCAAATTGTAGGCTCCTTGATAAAGGTCCATTGCTTGAGGATGGAAACGTCGGGGCATGGCTGGATTTAATCACTGTACATAAATTGACCCATCATACTTCTGTTTGAAATAAATGAACATTTTTGACTGACAACACACCTATGGACTAGTGTTGTACTGTCGAGTGCCCCACATCCTGGATCGTGAGATTTGGGGACGGACTATATTTTGGGTAATTATACCCTTTGTTGGGCACCCCACTGTTGTGTTATATAGTGTGAGTGCGGTCTACCTACTGGATTATATTATATATATATATATATATATATATATATATATACAGTCCAAAGTCTGCCGGCACTCAAATAATTTAGTCATACAGCTGCCCCAGGTGCCAGAAGGTGATGTTAAATAACAGTCCAACTTTCCAAGCAGGAAAAATAACGGCACTCTGGAGACGATGGTAAGTGACTTCAAAGAAATAAAGTGTATTGGGGACGTTTCGGGGGACAAACCCCGTCCTCAGCCCAATCCTACAGCCTGGCTGCCAGAGTGCCGTTATTTTTCCTGCTTGGAAAGTTGGACTGTTTATATATATATATATATATATATATATATATATATATATATATATATATATATATATATATATATGCGAGGGGGGGTTTAGCGGCACTCCAAGCTCCTTGGCAGAATATACAGGTGAAACACAATGATGCGGTGCCCGTCCAGGGTCAGCGCTAGGCTGGCGGTATACACAGGGGGGGTTGCGGCGGCACTCGCGAGGAAAAAAGAGACCACACCAGGCGGATAACTTCACCCCAGTTATTCAGGTGAAGTTATCCGCCTGGTGTGGTCTCTTTTTTCCTCGCGAGTGCCGCCGCAACCCCCCCTGTATATATATATATATATATATATATATATATATATATACACACACACACATACAGATGGAGCAGGGCTCAGCCTTGCAGGTGATGGCGGAAGAATCGGCAGCCGCCATCCCCCGCCAGCCGCCATTGCCGCCATCTGTTCTGTGAAATGGGATGCGCGCATCCCCTTCCAACGGCGCTTCCCCCGGGTCCCCGCCGGCTTGTCGGCGGTCACCCGGGGTCCCCACCGCCTCCCCGCTGTCCTACCTAACCCTGTCTGTCTCCCTGAAGTGGAGACGGACAGTGTTCCCGTCACCCGGAAACTGTGACGCGCCTGCGTGTGAGACGCAGGTGCATCTCAGTCAGATTTTACAGATGGAGCGTCTCGCCACTGGTGGATCGCCAGCGGAGACAATCTGGCGATTCGCCAGCAAGAGGGAGGCTAGCTCCATCTGTATATATATATATATATATATATGTCTCCACGGTTTTAATGTCAAAACTCTGAATGTCAATATTTGGACTGGATACAAATTTCATGACAATATATATGCTGTTTTACACATTTATACACTATACATTTATATTTTTTAAACCTATTGGCGGGTGCTTCTAACTATTTTGTCATGTAGACTGAAAGTTGTGTCATTTTTAGCACAGGGCATGGCCACCCTGCATGCCAGGTCCCTCCCCATGATGCAAACACATGAGTCATGGGCAGCTAGGATATTGTGTGGCCACCATGTCCCACCCCATCCCAAATGGCCACGACAAAATGGCCTGTCGCTGCCTCCCATCATACCTTAAACATTTTTACCAGGTGACCAAAGTTTAAGAGTTTAATTGTTTAATTGTGCACATGATTGGCGATTTTTGAAGATCTGGTAATGATAATGAATTAGCCCCATGTTTGGCAGTGTTTTGGAAGGCATGTTTGAAAATTAATAATCTTGGTTCCATCAGGACAGCTTCTATTCTGACAGTATCTTCTACAATATTATCACAGTTAGCAGGACTTTTTCTTCCTTTCTAAGGTTGTATAGTTTTATTCATTACATTCAAACCTCTAGACAGTGGCCAGTGGCGTAGCTTGTGCATGGCAGCCCCCGCTGCCGCTTGGAGGAGCGGGGGCTGCGTGGACGCCGGTACCCGCCAATGACACTGACTGACAATAATCACTGCTGCCGCAGTGTGCCACTTGCGTCTCTCGTCCTCAGCTTCAGCTGTGAGGCGAGAATAAATTCACAACCCCAGGCTGTCTGTGAGGACGCTCAGCGGCGGGTCACTGAGCGTCCTCACACATACAGCAGCTTCCCCGTCTAAGAGAACTCCTGTATGCACAATACGTTGTATGCGCCTCTGCAGCTCCTGGGAGGCAAGAAGCTTGTGATGCTGGCTTTAGTGAAGGTGTCACTTTGTGTGCTGTGGTCAGAGGAGGAGAACGCGATCTTGTGTCCTGTACTTCGTGATCGTGACAGCCTCTGCACTGAGTAAGGTTTAGTTATGTATGTGAGTGTTTTTTTCATTTAACAACTAAATAGGAACTCTGGGTGATATATAAATAATTTTATTTTTTTTGGCCTCAAAACATTAAAGGAGTAAGTTACAGTATCTATTACTATGCAGTTCCATGCAAACCCTACCCTACCCCTACCCCCCCCCCCCCCCCCCTCATGTAGCCTAACACTCCCTGGCAGAATTACAACTGGGATGCCGACAGTTGGAATTCCAGCCTATGAGGGAGAGCACAGGGGGGCGCCTGAGAATATTTGGCTGGGGGGAGCAGAAATTATAGTTACGCCACTGACAGTGGCGGAACTCCGGGAGACAACTGAGGCTCCAGACGCCGGGCGCTAAGCCCTGAAGGGGCACATCACCCTGTTACTGGGCACAATGCTCGATCACCGGGCTTCCCCCCGTCTCCACCCCCGTCTGCGACAGCCCCCTGACAGCCGCTAGCTCTGCAGCACCGCTGGTTGTCTATCAGGCTGTCCTAAGCAGGCGGTGATAGACAGCTGCCGCCATGCTGCAGAGCTAGCGCCTGTCCAGTGAAACTTCAAACCTGTGGCCCCAGGCTCCATGACAGGACGGGCAGGACAGGAGGCCTGGAAGGTAGCAGTGGCATGGCAGCTCCTGCGGCTCCCGGCACCTTAGCTCCAGCGGTGTCGCTAAGGTCAGGGAGCTGCTGTTTACCAGGAGCTATTCATGCGCGTTACCTAACTGACCCCTCTCTCTCACCCCTCTCTGCCTGACACCCCCTCATTCTCTGCCTCACCTCCTCTCTATATGCCTGACCCTTCTGTCTCTGCCTTAGCCCCCTCTCTGTCTATCTCTCTCTCTCTTTGCCTGACACTCCTCTCTCTACCTTACCACCACCTCTCTCTGCCTGAACCCCCTCATTAACCTCTCTCTCTCTGCCTTAAACTCTTCAATCTTTATCTCACTCTCCTCTCTATATGTCTGACCTATCATCCCTCTCTCTGCCTTAGCCCGCCCTCTCTCTCTCTCTCGCTCTGCCTGACTCCTCTTTTTCTACCTTACCCCCCTCTGTCTCTGCCTGAACCCTCTCTGCCTGACACCCCTCTCACCCATCTCTGACACCTGTTTCTCTCTTTCTCCATGATTCCCTATCTATCATTCTCTCATTGCTCCCCCTATCTCATTTTCCCTCTCTATAGCTATGTATCTATGCTGGTGTGTGTGTGGGGGCACCAGCTTATTTCTTGCCTCCGGGTGTCATGGATGAACTTACGCCACTGCCTCTAGACAACCTGACACATCTGTGGAACAATATACTGTGGGTAGGCTTGCTATAATAACCCTTTAACATGGGACATGATTTACCTGAAATGCAGGTATGAATTTAGCTAGCCACAAAACCTGTGAAATCATACTGTAGGTGTCCAAGTTTACGGGGATATTATGTCACACATAAATACAGATAATGGTTTCCCAGCTGACTGGTTCATCAGCAGAGGTGACTAGTATACAGATGACTGATACAGTACATTAGCCTAAATGTCAGGTTTTGAATGGAATAATTCATTTACAAGACACATTAAAACCAAAATACTGACAATTTTAACAAGGAATAGCATATTTCAACAAATATAAAGAATATATATATATGAGGCCTGATCCAGAAATGCATGCAGCTCAGGCGTTGCTGCAATTTCTAATTGATTCCCAAATGCAAAAATGGGAGAATGCCTGTATAAGAATTTATCTGCTTCACCACCATGCAATAGACTTAGCAAACCATGCAACAACCACTTTGCATATCTTAGCAATGCGCAAGTGCACTGATGGATTTCATTGATCTATTATAGATGCATTATCAGTCCCAAAAACTGCACACTTTTTTGGGATTAATAGTAAAAAATAAATTTAAATTAGGCCAAACAAGCAAACTTTGTTGGACTTTTGGCTGCACTAGACACAGTACTATATACTGTAGCTGATGCAAAATTTGATGCAATTCCAATCCTATTCCCAGGAATAAAATATATTTACTGTACTAAAAAGCAGAGGTTGTAGCAATATGCACAGTTGAGTTTACAGTATAAGAGGATGTTTTTCCACAGGGCATCTGACTAGGGCCTAGCAGGTTCCAAGGGGCCTATAAAGACATCCTGGACATCCTAATTAATACCAGAGGAAAATTCTATGGGCAGTATTCAATGTGATTAATGGCGATGTGCAGCGAATCCTGTTTAGGATTCACTGCACAGTCGCCGCGTTCCAAAGGGATGGAGCATTCGCTGCCAGCCCTCCCTGTCACTGTATTCAATGCCACAGGGTCTCGCTGCCCCATACGGCAAATTTTAACCCCTGCGGTGAATGCCGCGGGGAGCCGGGGGCGGCGGCGGGCAGGGAGATGGAAGCCTCCCTGCTTGCGCCGGACACTGTTGGGCAGAAGCAGGGCTCCCAGGGCACAGGCAGCAGAAGCTGCCCCCCAGGAGAGCTGGCAGGGGACTGAGGTAGGGAGCCGCTGCACTGCTCCCGCTCGGCATATGTAAAAAAAATATTAAATATATATTCATGTGCAGTAAGTACATGAAAAAAATAGCATGCCCTTTCACTGAAAAAAATTCAGATTTTTTGACACTAAATAATAAAAAACTTTACTTTAAAAGATCACAGTTCAGTTCACCATAAAAAGATGGCAATTGCTACACAGTGACACACGGCGAAAATCACTTAGATAGCAATTCGCCATCTGATCATCTCATACACTCACGGCGAATCACATTGAAAAACCCATTGAAAAACCACAGCGAATTACGGCGACTATCAGATGGCGAATAGTCCGTCATTCACTGTTCACCATCGGCGAATAGTACATGTTGAATAGGGTGAATCAGTTTTTTAGTAAAAAGATTCACCTTAGAGCTCGAAAATAGCACACATTCGCTGTAGAACATGGCGAATCAGCCTCTTTGAATACTACCCTATGACTATCGCATGGTGATATGACATCACATGGACCTACTCACACTTTGAAAGTCCCTTTGATGTACTTTGATAGGATAAAAACATGCTTGGCACACAAAATGGTTTCATCCACTGTATGTGGCCAGTCAGTTTACTTTAAATGTGACCCAGGTATTAATCCTATTCCAAAAGACCTAGAGCCTGATTCA